>NC_140989.1:376944460-377017937 GCF_052327205.1 Somniosus microcephalus | reverse complement strand
CCCACCTTCTCCCCCCCTCCCTTCCCTTCCCCCCTTCCCTCCCCCCTCCCCCTCCTACCCCCTTCCTCCCCTTCCCTTCCTCCCCTTCCCCTTCCTCACCCTTCCCCCAGTCGCTCTCTCTCTTCCCCCCCCAGTCACTCACTCTCTCTCTTCCTCCCCAGTCTCTCGCTCTCTCTCTTCCGCCCGTCGCTCTCTCTCTTCCCCCCCAGCCGCGCTCACTCCCCCCGTCTCTCGCTCTCTCTCTTCCCCCCAGTCGCTCTCTCTCTTCCCCCCAGTCGCTCTCTCTCTTCCCCCCAGTCACTCTCTCTCTTCCCCCCAGTCGCTCTCTCTCTTCCCCCCAGTCGCTCTCTCTCTTCCCCCCAGTCGCTCTCTCTCTCTCTTCCAACAACAACATGCCTTCAAAAAAGCCTCGGCACCGCCGGGCACTTCAGCTAGTATATGTATAACTTACCTGTTAGGGCCGTTGCCCCTTTAACTTACCTTTTAGGGCCATTGCCCCTTTAAGACGCGCCTTTGCGTGCTGACGTCACGTCACGTACGACGCGACATGCGTGAGGCGGCTGCCGGCTCGACTCGGCCCTCCAGAAAGGCGGCCGGCACAGCCCGGCCTAGCGTCTTCGGCCGCATCAATCAGCCGCCGGGAGCGACGCGATCTTCCGCTCCCACGGCAAGCACCGGCTCAGCCTGGCCTCCAGCTCCCGCTCCCGACTTCGGCCCCAACGGCCAGCGACGCAACGACCGGCAAACGTGATGACGTCACAACCCCGACCGTGATGAGGTCATCACGCTCCCCACGGGACTGCGAGCTCAGTCCTCCTGGAGTCCCCGCTGGAACAGGACCTGTGCCACGGTGCTCCTCAGTTGTATTGTCCCCATTCTTGAGTCTTGGAAATTATTTGTCTGTAAGTATTTTAGAAGGCTATAGATGATTAGTGTGCCCTGTATGTTGTAGAAAATGTTTAGTTGTAACTTTTCTCTGTCTAGCTGGTTAACTAGTAGCTGTATTTTGATACACTATGTACAGGGCTAATTTAAAGAGAATGCCTCCCAGTTTGCTAAATGTATATTCAGTAAGCTGTGTTTCCACGTGTTTGGTATCAGTTATGCGTTTGTATACTAATGTGTGCTTCCATTTCTGTGTTGTATTTCAGTTTTACAATAAGAATCTTTCAGTAAAGTTTTACAAGAAAAGTCAAGCCTTGTGATTTTATGGGAAGATATCAAGTTGTTCACTATCTGTCTAGCTCTCCATAGGATCACGTTGCGAGGGCAGAATAGCTGTCATTGGCTGTAAAACATTCAGCGACATCCTGAGGTCATGCAAGTTCTTACTTTTCTGTAGAATTTGTGGGAATACAACAGGATTTATTTTAACATTCAGGACACGAGTTGATTTGTGAGATGTGATCAGTGTGTGACACTGTGTGTAATGTTTCAGTCTGTCTTGTCTTTAACCTCGCTGAAATGTTATTACTCTGGGCAGATCCCAGCTCTAACTGGAACCTCCATCAGCTGTAGTGACAGCACAGTCCCAGACTGGGGTTGTCACTGATCTCCGTATCTGCCCCTCCCCAAACACCTTCCACCCAGAGCTTCACACTGATATCACCCAGCTCATCGTCCCTCTCCCCAACTCAACACCATCTCGGTGTCTGCCCCTCTCCCCAACTCATCACCATCTCGGTGTCTGCCCCTCTCCACCGTCATCACCATCTCGGTGTCTGCCCCTCTCCACCTCATCACCATCTCGGTGTCTGTCCCTCTCCCCAACTCAACACCATCTCGGTGTCTGCCCCTCTCCCCAACTCATCACCATCTCGGTGTCTGCCCCTCTCCACCTCATCACCATCTCGGTGTCTGCCCCTCTCCAACTCCACCATCTCGGTGTCTGTCCCTCTCCCCAACTCATCACCATCTTGGTGTCTGCCCCTTTCTCCCCACCTCATCACCAGTTCCCTCTCCACTGATTCTCTGCACTCCGCAGTCACTCTTTAGTGTCCTCGAGCTGGGCTTTTCAACAATAAATCTCTAATCAACAACAACAGCAACAACTTGCATTTATATAGTGCCTTTAACAGAGTAAAACTTCCCAAGGTGCATCACAGGTGCGTAATCTGACAAAAACTGACACCGAGCCACATAAGCAGATATTAGGACAGGTGACCAAAAGCTCGGTCAAAGAGGTAGGTTTAAAGAATCGTTTAGAAGGAGGAGAGAGAGGTAGAGAGGTGGAGAGGTTTAGGGAGGGAATTCCAGAGCTTAGGGCCCAGGCAGCTGAAGGCACGGCCGCCAATGGTGGGGCGATGAAAATAGTGGGGTGAGCGAGAGGCCAGACAGGTGCCGCTGGTCTCAGGTGGCCTCTAACTGGGCCGTTCACAAGAGAACACGCGGCGAGAAATGGGTCTCTAGCTAAAAGTTTCCATCTCGGGAGGGACCAATTTCAGGCCCTGATTTAGGAACATAGGAATTGTTTAAAAGACCGGGTCCATCGAGTTCACCCTCTACCATCCCGGGTCCATCGAGTTCACCCTGGACCATCCCGGGTCCATCGAGTTCACCCTAAACCATCCCGGGTCCATCGAGTTCACCCTGGACCATCCCGGGTCCATCGAATTCACCCTCGACCATCTCGGGTCCATCGAGTTCACCCTCGACCATCCCGTGTCCATCGAGTTCACCCTGGACCATCTCGGGTCCATCGAGTTCACCCTCGACCATCCCGTGTCCATCGAGTTCACCCTGGACCATCCCGGGTCCATCGACTTCACCCTGGACCATCCCGGGTCCATCGAGTTCACCCTCGACCATCTCGGGTCCATCAAGTTCACCCTCGACCATCCCGTGTCCATCGAGTTCACCCTGGACCATCCCGGGTCCATCGAGTTCACCCTGGACCATCCCGGGTCCATCGAATTCACCCTCGACCATCCCGAGTCCATCGAGTTCACCCTCAACCATCCCGGGTCCATCGAGTTCACCCTCGACCATCCTGGGTCCATCGAGTTCACCCTGGACCATCTCGGGTCCATCGAGTTCACCCTCGACCATCCCGGGTCCGTCGAGTTCACCCTCGACCATCCCGGGTCCGTCGAGTTCACCCTGGACCATCCCGGGTCCATCGAGTTCACCCTCGACCATCCTGGGCTCATCGAGTTCACCCTCGACCATCCCGGGTCCATCGAGTTCACCCTCGACCATCCCGGGTCCATCGAATTCGCCCTCGACCATCCCGAGTCCATCGAGTTCACCCTCAATCATCCCGGGTTCATCGAGTTCATCCTGGACCATCCCGGGTCCATCGAGTTCACCCTCGACCATCCCGGGTCCATAGCGTTCACCCTCGACCATCCCGGGTCCACCGAGTTCACCCTCGACCATCCCGGGTCCATCGAATTCGCCCTCGACCATCCCGAGTCCATCGAGTTCACCCTCGATCATCCCGGGTTCATCGAGTTCATCCTGGACCATCCCGGGTCCATCGAGTTCACCCTCGACCATCCCGGGTCCATAGCGTTCACCCTCGACCATCCCGGGTCCACCGAGTTCACCCTCGACCATCCCGGGTCCATCGAGTTCACCCTCGACCATGCCGGGTCCATCGAGTTCACCCTCGATCATCCCGGGTCCATCGAGTTCACCCTCGATCATCCCGGGTCCATCGAGTTCACCCTGGACCATCCCGGGTCCACTGAGTTCACCCTTGACCATCCCGGGTCCATCGAGTTCACCCTGGACCATCCCGGGTCCATCGAGTTCAGCCTCGACCATTCCGGGTCCATCGAGTTCACCCTCGACCATCCCGGGTCCATCGAGTTCACCCTCGACCATCCCGGGTCCATCGAGTTCACCCTTGACCATTCCGGGTCCATCGACTTCACCCTGGACCATCCCGGGTCCATCGACTTCACCCTGGACCATCCCGGGTCCATCGACTTCACCCTGGACCATCCCGGGTCCAACGAGTTCACCCTGGACCATCCCAGTTCCATCGAGTTCACCCTGGACCATCCCGGGTCCATCGAGTTCACCGTCGACCATCCCGGGTCCATCGAGTTCACCCTCGACCATCCCAGGTCCATCGAATTCACCCTGGACCATCCCGGGTCCTTTGAGTTCACCCTGGACCATCCTGGGTCCTTCGAGTTCACCCTCGACCATCTCGGGTCCATCGAGTTCACTCTCGACCATCCGGGCAGTCACACGACACAATGATAATAGAGTTATTGACCAATCATAGTGATCATTCTCGATCAATGAGTCGAACAGACCCAGACATGAGCTGAGCTAAACCCCAGTGGGGGAGAGCTTTGGGAACCAGAGGTCGAAACTCCCCTGTTCCTCCCGAGCTCGCTACACTCACCACACCTCATGTCTCCAATTACTCAGATACTGGAGCACAAAATGTGATTTTCTGGGGGAAATCGATCCTACATCGAGAGTTTGGGAGAAATGATTGACATGTTTAGCTCAGAAACAAAGACCTTGGCCCAGAAATTCGGGTTGGGGGCTTCCCACGGGTGCAAGCCCCCGACCTGCACTTACCTAGCGCGCCGGCCGTTGAGCTGTGGGCCCGCGTGGGATTCCGATCCTGGGCCTGCTCCAACTGCCGGCGCGCAGTGCTTGTGTATCCCAGGGGCGCAGTTAGTTCGAAGTGTCCCCTGGGATCACGTGGGCCATGGAGAGCCAATGGTAGCAGGGAATGCTTCATTCATAAGTTTGACAGGAAGAGCTGTCAAAACTATAAATACAAATAAGCCCCAAAACAAAACTACAACTTCAAATAAATTAAATAAAAACATCACATTTTAAAAATAACTATAAATTAATAAAATAACTATTTTAAAACAATAATTTAAATTTTTGAAAAAAATAATTACAGTTTCTAACGTGGATAAAAATAAACTTACCTTTCTTTAAAGTATTTAAAAATAATAAACCTGTGGAAAAAATGTTATAATTTTACTTAATTCACCACTTACCTTGTTAAAAGCAGGCCTTGTGACTGCTTTTTAAAAGTGTAACTCCTGGAGACTTACCCTCCCGGAGAAACCTGGACAAAACCGGAAATTCCAGGCGTACGCGCTGCCTCTCTGGCGCACGCGTTCGACCTGTGAACCCCTTCCTTTAAGGGAACAGAAGTTCCGGTTTCCCGCACATGCGCAGTGCATGCACGAAACCGGCACTTTTGTTGGGCCTACGGGTGAGTTCCCAGCGCGTACTCACCCGTGGGGACCCGAATTTCTGGGCCCTTGTATTTCTATAGCGCCTTTCACCAGCTCAGGACAGCCCAAAGTGCCTCACAGACAATGAAATGTAGTCACTGTTGGAATGTAGGAAAAGCGGAAGACATTTTGTGCACAGCAAGCTCCCACAAACAGCAACATGATATTGACCAGATAATCGGTTTTTTAGTGATATTAGATGAGGGATAAATATTGGCCCAGGACACTGGGGAGAACTCCCTGCCCATCTTCCAAATAGTGCCCTGGGATCTTTTACATTCACCTGCGAGGGCAGACGGGGTCTTGTTTTAATGTCTCATCTGAAAGACGGCATCTCCGACAGTGCAGCACTCCCTCGTAGAAACATAGGAACAGGAGGAGGCCATTCAGCCCCTCGAGCCTGCTCTGCCTTTCAATGAGATCATGGCTGATCTGTATCCTAACTCCATTTACCTGCCTTGGCTCCATATCTCTTAATACCCTTGGCTCGCAAACATCTATCGATCTCAGAGTTAACACCATTAATTGAGCTAGAATCTACTGCTTTTACTGGGAGAGAGTTCCACAGTTCCACCACCCTTTGTGTGAAGAAGTGATTCCTAACTTCTCTCCTGAATGGCCTGGCTCTGACTCAGTATTGCACTGGGAATGTCAGCCTGGAATATGGGCTCAATCAAAATCTGGGATCAGTCAAAGTGACCATGAAGCTGTCGGATTGTCTAAAAACCCAACGGGTTCACTGATGTCCTTCAGGGAAGGAAACCTGCCGTCCTTACCCGGGCTGGGCCTATAGGTGTCTCCAGTCCCTCACCAACCTGGCTGACTCTGAACTGCCCTCTGAAGGGGCCGAGCGAGACCCTCAGTTTGTATCAAACCCGCTCCCAGCGGTTCAAGAAGAAGGCCCACCCCCACCTTCTCAGGGCAACTGGGGATGGGCAATAAATGCCGGCCGTGCCAGCGAGGCCCACATCCCCAGATTGAATGAAAGAAATGGAACCCACTCCCAGGAGCTCTTTGTCTCTGTCTGATGGGCCCATTGATCAGTAAACCTGCTCCCGCCCACCTGCCATTGGGAAACGCGGCAATTTGGGATTACGGGGAATAGCGACTGTTATTAGCAAAAGTAAAAGTGTATTTACGCTTAATGAGCATCAAAAATTATCACAAATGAAATACAATAACATTTAAACCCTGTTAGATAAAATCCCAGCGCAGAAACTGAACAGCTGTATTAAATTCAAGTAACGATTTTAATTCTGATTCACTGAGGTTTAAGTTGACTAATTTATACAATAATGTCTTCAAGGCAGAATCTGTTATCCTGAGCTTTTTATAGATCGCACTGAAATCCATAAACTGCATTATCCCCTCATCGAATTCCTGTGATTATTTCAACCTGATCATTGTTCTTGGTAGAAGCAACTGAATTATTCATGACGGTGATCTATTCATGGGCCGCCCCACTCCTGAATCAACAGGTGGAACCAAACTCCTTCCAAGGCTCATTTCCAGTTCACTCGACTGATTGATGGGTACTGAGGGAGTGCTGTACTGTCAGAGGGGCAGTGTGAAACATTGGGTGAGTGTGGGAGTGTGAAACATTGGGGGAGTGTGAGAGTGTGAAACATTGGGTGAGTGTGGGAGTGTGAAACATTGGGTGAGTGTGGGAGTGTGAAACATTGGGTGAGTGTGAGAGTGTGAAACATTGTGTGAGTGTGGCAGTGTGAAACATTGGGTGAGTGTGGGAGTGTGAAACATTGGGTGAGTGTGGGAGTGTGAAACATTGGGTGAGTGTGGGAGTGTGAAACATTGTGTGGGTGTGGGAGTGTGAAACATTGTGTGAGTGTGAGAGTGTGAAACATTGGGAGAGTGTGGGAGTGTGAAACATTGTGTGAGTGTGAGAGTGTGAAACATTGGGTGAGTGTGGGAGTGTGAAACATTGGGTGAGTGTGGGAGTGTGAAACATTGGGTGAGTGTGAGAGTGTGAAACATTGGGTGAGTGTGGGAGTGTGAAACATTGGGTGAGTGTGGGTGTGTGAAACATTGGGTGAGTGTGGGAGTGTGAAACATTGGGTGAGTGTGGAAGTGTGAAACATTGAGTGAGTGTGGGAGTGTGAAACATTGGGTGAGTGTGGGAGTGTGAACCATTGGGTGAGTGTGGGAGTGTGAAACATTGGGTGAGTGTGGGAGTGTGAAACATTGGGTGAGTGTGGGAGTGTGAAACATTGGGTGAGTGTGGGAGTGTGAAACATTGGGTGAGTGTGGGTGTGTGAAACATTGGGTGAGTGTGGGAGTGTGAAACATTGGGTGAGTGTGGGAGTGTGAAACATTGAGTGAGTGTGGGAGTGTGAAACATTGGGTGAGTGTGGGAGTGTGAACCATTGGGTGAGTGTGGGAGTGTGAAACATTGGGTGAGTGTGGGAGTGTGAAACATTGGGTGAGTGCGGGAGTGTGAAACATTGGGCAAGTGTGGGAGTGTGAATCATTGGGTGAGTGTGGGAGGGTGACACATTGGGTGAGTGTGGGAGTGTGAAATATCGGGTGAGTGTGGGAGTGTGAAACATTGTGTGAGTGTGAGAATGTGAAACATTGTGTGAGTGTGGGTGTGTGAAACATTGGGTGAGTGTGGGAGTGTGAAACATTGGGTGAGTGAGGGAATGTGAAACATTGGGTGAGTCTGAGAGTGTGAAACATTGGGTGAGTGTGGGAGTGTGAAACATTGGGTGAGCGTGGGAGTGTGAAACATTGGGTGAGTGTGAGAGTGAGTGTGGGAGTGTGAAATATTGGGTGAGAGTGGGAGTGTGAAACATTGGGTGAGTGTGGGAGTGTGAAACATTGAGTGAGTGTGGGAGTGTGAAACATTGGGTGAGTGTGGGAGTGTGAAACATTGGGCGAGTGTGGGAGTGTGAAACATTGGATGAGTGTGGGAGTGTGAAACATTGGGTGAGTGTGGGAGTGTGAAACATTGGGTGAGTGTGGGAGTGTGAAACATTGAGTGAGTGTGGGAGTTTGAAACATTGGGTGAGTGTGGGAGAGTGACTCATTGGGTGAGTGTGGGAGTGTGAAACATTGGGTGAGTGTGGGAGTGTGAAACCCTGGTTGAGTGTGGGAGTGTGAAACATTGGGTGAGTGTGGGAGTGTGAAACATTGGGCGAGTGTGGGAGTGTGAAACATTGGGTGAGTGTGCGAGTGTGAAATATTGGGCAAGTGTGGGAGTGTGAACCATTGGGTGAGTGTGGGAGAGTGACACATTGGGTGAGTGTGGGAGCGTGAAATATCGGGTGAGTGTGGGAGTGTGAAACATTGGGTGAGTGTGGGAGTGTGAAACATTGGGTGAGTGTGGGAGTGTGAAACATTGGGTGAGTGTGGGAGTGTGAAACATTGGGTGAGTGTGGGAGTGTGAAACATTGGGTGAGTGTGGGAGTGTGAAACATTGGGTGAGTGTGGGAGTGTGAAACATTGGGTGAGTGTGAGAGTGTGAAACATTGGGTGAGTGTGGGAGTGTGAAACATTGGGTGAGTGTGGGAGTGTGAAACATTGGGTGAGTGTGGGAGTGTGAAACATTGGGTGAGTGTGAGAGTGTGAAACATTGGGTGAGTGTGAAACATTGGGTGAGTGTGGGAGTGTGAAACATTGGGTGAGTGTGGGAGTGTGAAACATTGGGTGAGTTGTGGGAGTGTGAAACATTGGGTGAGTGTGGGAGTGTGAAACATTGGGTGAGTGTGAGAGTGTGAAACATTGGGTGAGTGTGGGAATGTGAAACATTGGGTGAGTGTGGGAGTGTGAAACATTGGGTGAGTGTGAGAGTGTGAAACATTGGGCGAGTGTGGGAGTGTGAAACATTGGGTGAGTGTGGGAGTGTGAAACATTGGGTGAGTGTGAGAGTGTGAAACATTGGGTGAGTGTGAGAGTGTGAAACATTGGGTGAGTGTGGGAGTGTGAAACATTGGGTGAGTGTGGGAGTGTGAAACATTGGGTGAGTGTGGGAGTGTGAAACATTGGGTGAGTGTGGGAGTGTGAAACATTGGGTGAGTGTGGGAGTGTGAAACATTGGGTGAGTGTGGGAGTGTGAAACATTGGGTGAGTGTAGGAGTGTGAAACATTGGGTGAGTGTGGGAGTGTGAAACATTGGGTGAGTGTGGGAGTGTGAAACATTGGGTGAGTGTGGGAGTGTGAAACATTGGGCGAGTGTGGGAGTGTGAAACATTGGGTGAGTGTGGGAGTGTGAAACATTGGGTGAGTGTGGGAGTGTGAAACATTGGGTGAGTGTGGGAGTGTGAAACATTGGGTGAGTGTGGGAGTGTGAAACATTGGGAGAGTGTGGGAGTGTGAATCATTGGGTGAGTGTGGGAGTGTGAAACATTGGGTGAGTGTGGGAGTGTGAAACATTGTGTGAGTGTGGGAGTGTGAAACATTGGGTGAGTGTGGGAGTGTGAAACATTGGGTGAGTGTGGGAGTGTGAAACATTGGGTGAGTGTGGGAGTGTGAAACATTGGGTGAGTGTGGGAGTGTGAAACATTGGGTGAGTGTGGGAGTGTGAAACATTGGGTGAGTGTGGGAGTGTGAAACATTGGGTGAGTGTGAGAGTGTGAAACATTGGGTGAGTGTGGGAGTGTGAAACATTGGGTGAGTGTGGGAGTGTGAAACATTGGGTGAGTGTGGGAGTGTGAAACATTGGGTGAGTGTGGGAGTGTGAAACATTGGGTGAGTGCGGGAGTGTGAAACATTGTGTGAGTGTGGGAGTGTGAAACATTGGGTGAGTGTGGGAGTGTGAAACATTGGGTGAGTGTGGGAGTGTGAAACATTGGGTGAGTGTGGGAGTGTGAAACATTGGGTGAGTGTGGGAGTGTGAAACATTGGGTGAGTGTGGGAGTGTGAAACATTGGGTGAGTGTGGGAGTGGGAAACATTGGGTGAGTGTGGGAGTGTGAAACATTGGGAGAGTGTGGGAGTGTGAAACATTGGGTGAGTGTGGGAGTGTGAAACATTGGGTGGGTGTGGGAGTGTGAAACATTGGGTGAGTGGGGGTGTGTGAAACATTGGGTGAGTGTGAGAGTGTGAAACATTGGGTGAGTGTGGGAGTGTGAAACATTGGGTGAGTGTGGGAGTGTGAAACATTGTGTGAGTGTTGGAGTGTGAAACATTGCGTGAGTGTGGGAGTGTGAAACATTGGGTGAGTGTGGGAGTGTGAAACATTGGGTGAGTGTGGGAGTGTGAAACATTGGGTGAGTGTGGGAGTGTGAAACATTGGGTGAGTGTGGGAGTGTGAAACATTGGGTGAGTGTGGGAGTGTGAAACATTGGTTGAGTGTGGGAGTGTGAAACATTGGGTGAGTGTGGGAGTGTGAAACATTGGTTGAGTGTGGGAGTGTGAAACATTGGGTGAGTGTGAGAGTGTGAAACATTGGGTGAGTGTGGGAGTGTGAAACATTGGGTGAGTGTGGGAGTGTGAAACATTGGGTGAGTGTGGGAGTGTGAAACATTGGGTGAGTGTGGGAGTGTGAAACATTGGTTGAGTGTGGGAGTGTGAAACATTGGGTGAGTGTGAGAGTGTGAAACATTGGGTGAGTGTGGGAGTGTGAAACATTGGGTGAGTGTGGGAGTGTGAAACATTGGGTGAGTGTGAAACATTGGGTGAGTGTGGGAGTGTGAAACATTGGGCGAGTGTGGGAGTGTGAAACATTGGGTGAGTGTGAAACATTGGGTGAGTGTGGGAGTGTGAAACATTGGGTGAGTGTGAAACATTGGGTGAGTGTGGGAGTGTGAAACATTGGGCGAGTGTGGGAGTGTGAAACATTGAGTGAGTGTGGGAGTGTGAAACATTGGGTGAGTGTGGGAGTGTGAAACATTGGTTGAGTGTGGGAGTGTGAAACATTGGGTGAGTGTGAGAGTGTGAAACATTGGGTGAGTGTGGGAGTGTGAAACATTGGGTGAGTGTGAGAGTGTGAAACATTGGGTGAGTGTGGGAGTGTGAAACATTGGGTGAGTTTGGGAGTGTGAAACATTGGGTGAGTGTGGGAGTGTGAAACATTGGGAGAGTGTGGGAGTGTGAATCATTGGGTGAGTGTGGGAGTGTGAAACATTGGGTGAGTGTGGGAGTGTGAAACATTGGGTGAGTGTGGGAGTGTGAAACATTGGGTGAGTGTGGGAGTGTGAAACATTGGGTGAGTGTGGGAGTGTGAAACATTGGGTGAGTGTGGGAGTGTGAAACATTGGGTGAGTTGTGGGAGTGTGAAACATTGGGTGAGTGTGGGATTGTGAAACATTGGGTGAGTGTGGGAGAGTGAAACATTGGGTGAGTGTGGGAGTGTGAAACATTGGGTGAGTGTGGGAGTGTGAAACATTGGGTGAGTGTGGGAGTGTGAAACATTGGGTGAGTTGTGGGAGTGTGAAACATTGGGTGAGTGTGGGATTGTGAAACATTGGGTGAGTGTGGGAGAGTGAAACATTGGGTGAGTGTGGGAGTGTGAAACATTGGGTGAGTGTGGGAGTCTGAAATATTGGGTGGTTGTGGGAGTGTGAAACATTGGGTGAGTGTGAGAGTGTGAAACATTGGGTGAGTGTGGGAGTGTGAAACATTGGGTGAGTGTGGGAGTGTGAAATATTGGGAGATTGTGGGAGTGTGAATCATTGAGTGAGTGTGGGAGTGTGAAACATTGGGTGAGTGTGGGAGTGTGAAACATTGGGTGAGTGTGGGAGTGTGAAACATTGGGTGCGTGTGGGAGTGTGAAACATTGGGTGAGTGTGGGAGTGTGAAACATTGGGTGAGTGTGGGAGTGTGAAACATTGGGTGAGTGTGGGAGTGTGAAACATTGGGTGAGTGTGGGAGTGTGAAACATTGGGCGAGTGTGGGAGTGTGAAACATTGGGCGAGTGTGGGAGTGTGAAACATTGGACGAGTGTGGGAGTGTGAAACATTGGGTGAGTGTGGGAGTGTGAAACATTGGGTGAGTGTGGGAGTGTGAAACATTGGGTGAGTGTGGGAGTGTGAAACATTGGGTGAGTGTGGGAGTGTGAAACATTGGGTGAGTGTGGGAGTGTGAAACATTGGGTGAGTGTGGGAGTGTGAAACATTGGGCGAGTGTGGGAGTGTGAAACATTGGGTGAGTGCGGGAGTGTGAAACATTGGGTGAGTGTGGGAGTGTGAAACATTGGGTGAGTGTGGGAGTTTGAAACATTGGGTGAGTGTGGGAGTGTGAAATATTGGGTGGTTGTGGGAGTGTGAAACATTGGGTGAGTGTGGGAGTGTGAAACATTGGGTGAGTGTGGGAGTTTGAAACATTGGGTGAGTGTGGGAGTGTGAAATATTGGGAGATTGTGGGAGTGTGAAACATTGGATGAGTGTGAGAGTGTGAAACATTGGGTGAGTGTGGGAGTGTGAAACATTGGGTGGGTGTGAGAGTGTGAAACATTGGGTGAGTGCGGGAGTGTGAAACATTGGGTGAGTGCGGGAGTGTGAAACATTGGGTGATTGTGGGAGTGTGAAACACTGGGTGAGTGTGGGAGTGTGAAACATTGGGTGAGTGTGGGAGTGTGAAACATTGTGTGAGTGTTGGAGTGTGAAACATTGCGTGAGTGTGGGAGTGTGAAACATTGGGTGAGTGTGGGAGTGTGAAACATTGGGTGATTGTGGGAGTGTGAAACATTAGGTGAGTGTGGGAGTGTGAAACATTGGGTGAGTGTGGGAGTGTGAAACATTGGGTGAGTGTGGGAGTGTGAAACATTGGGTGAGTGTGAGAGTGTGAAACATTGGGTGAGTGTGGGTGTGTGAAACATTGAGTGAGTGTGGGAGTGTGAAACATTGGGTGAGTGTGGGAGTGTGAAACATTGGGTGAGTGTGGGAGTGTGAAACATTGGGTGAGTGTGAGAGTGTGAAACATTGGGTGAGTGTGGGAGTGTGAATCATTCGGTGAGTGTGGGAGGGTGACACATTGGGTGAGTGTGGGAGTGTGAAATATCGGGTGAGTGTGGGAGTGTGAAACATTGGGTGAGTCTGGGAGTGTGAAACATTGGGCGAGTGTAAGAGTGTGAAACACTGGTTGAGTGTGGGAGTGTGAAACATTGGGTGAGTGTGGGAGTGTGAAACATTGGGTGAGTGTGGGAGTGAGAAACATTGGGCGAGTGTGGGAGTGTGAAACATTGGGCGAGTGTGGGAGTGTGAAACATTGGGTGAGTGTGGGAGTGTGAAACATTGTGTGAGTGTGAAACATTGTGTGAGTGTGAAACATTGGGTGAATGTGGGAGTGTGAAACATTGGGTGATTGTGGGAGTGTGAAACATTGGGTGAGTGTGGGTGTGTGAAACATTGAGTGAGTGTGGGAGTGTGAATCATTGGGTGAGTGTGGGAGTGTGAATCATTGGGTGAGTGTGGGAGTGTGAAACATTGGGTGAGTGTGGGAGTATGAAACATTGGGTGAGTGTGAGAGTGTGAAACATTGGGTGAGTGTGGGAGTGTGAAACATTGGGTGAGTGTGAGGGTGTGAAACATTGGGTGAGTGTGAGAGTGTGAAACATTGGGTGAGTGTGGGAGTGTGAATCATTGGGTGAGTGTGAGAGTGTGAAACATTGGGTGAGTGTGAGAGTGTGAAACATTGGGTGAGTGTGTGAGTGTGAAACATTGGGTGGGTGTGGGAGTGTGAATCATTGGGTGAGTGTGTGAGTGTGAAACATTGGGTGGGTGTGGGAGTGTGAAACATTGGGTGAGTGTGGGAGTGTGAAACGTTGGGTGAGTGTGGGAGTGTGAAACATTGGGTGAGTGGGGGAGTGTGAAACATTGGGTGAGTGTGGGAGTGTGAAACATTGGGTGAGTGAGGGAGTGTGAAACATTGGGTGAGTGTGGGAGTGTGAAACATTGGGTGAGTGTGGGAGTGTGAAACATTGGGTGAGTGTGGGAGTGTGAAACATTGGGTGAGTGTGGGAGTGTGAAACATTGGGTGAGTGTGGGAGTGTGAAACATTGGGTGAGTGTGGGAGTGTGAATCATTGGGTGAGTGTGGGAGTGTGAAACATTGGGTGAGTGTGGGAGTGTGAAACATTGGGTGAGTGTGGGAGTGTGAAACATTGGGTGAGTGTGGGAGTGTGAAACATTGGGTGAGTGTGGGAGTGTGAAACATTGGGTGAGTGTGGGAGTGTGAAACATTGGGTGAGTGTGGGAGTGTGAAACATTGGGTGAGTGCGGGAGTGCGAAACATTGGGTGAGTGCGGGAGTGTGAAACATTGGGTGAGTGCGGGAGTGGGAACATTGGGTGAGTGTGGGAGTGGGAAACATTGGGTGAGTGTGAGAGTGTGAAACATTGGGTGAGTGTGGGAGTGTGAAACATTGGGTGAGTGAGGGAGTGTGAAACATTGGGTGAGTGCGGGAGTGTGAAACATTGGGTGAGTGCGGGAGTGTGAAACATTGGGTGAGTGTGGGAGTGTGAAACATTGGGTGAGTGTGGGAGTGTGAAACATTGGGTGAGTGTGAGAGTGTGAAACATTGGGTGAGTGTGAGAGTGTGAAACATTGGGTGAGTGTGAGAGTGTGAAACATTGGGTGAGTGTGGGAGTGTGAAACATTGGGTGAGTGTGAGAGTGTGAAACATTGGGTGAGTGTGGGAGTGGGAAACATTGGGTGAGTGTGAGAGTGTGAAACATTGGGTGAGTGTGGGAGTGTGAAACATTGGGTGAGTGTGAGAGTGTGAAACATTGGGTGAGTGTGGGAGTGTGAAACATTGGGTGAGTGTGGGAGTGGGAAACATTGGGTGAGTGTGAGAGTGTGAAACATTGGGTGAGTGTGAGAGTGTGAAACATTGGGTGAGTGTGGGAGTGTGAAACATTGGGTGAGTGTGGGAGTGTGAAACATTGGGTGAGTGTGGGAGTGTGAAACATTGGGTGAGTGTGGGAGTGTGAAACATTGGGTGAGTGTGAGAGTGTGAAACATTGGGTGAGTGTGGGAGTGGGAAACATTGGGTGAGTGTGGGAGTGTGAAACATTGGGTGAGTGTGAGAGTGTGAAACATTGGGTGAGTGTGAGAGTGTGAAACATTGGGTGAGTGTGAGAGTGTGAAACATTGGGTGAGTGTGGGAGTGTGAAACATTGGGTGAGTGTGAGAGTGTGAAACATTGGGTGAGTGTGAGAGTGTGAAACATTGTGTGAGTGTGGGAGTGTGAAACATTGGGTGAGTGTGAGAGTGTGAAACATTGGGTGAGTGTGAGAGTGTGAAACATTGGGTGAGTGTGGGAGTGTGAAACATTGGGTGAGTGTGGGAGTGGGAAACATTGGGTGAGTGTGGGAGTGTGAAACATTGGGTGAGTGTGGGAGTGTGAAACATTGGGTGAGTGTGGGAGTGTGAAACATTGGGTGAGTGTGGGAGTGTGAAACATTGGGTGAGTGTGGGAGTGTGAAACATTGGGTGAGTGTGAGAGTGTGACTCATTGGGTGAGTGTGGGAGTGTGAAACATCGGGTGAGTGTGGGAGTGTGAAACATTGGGTGAGTCTGGGAGTGTGAAACATTGGGTGAGTGTGCGAGTGTGAAACATTGGGCGAGTGTGGGAGTGTGAAACCCTGGTTGAGTGTGGGAGTGTGAAACATTGGGTGAGTGTGGGAGTGTGAAACATTGGGCGAGTGTGGGAGTGTGAAACATTGGGTGAGTGTGCGAGTGTGAAATATTGGGCAAGTGTGGGAGTGTGAACCATTGGGTGAGTGTGGGAGAGTGACACATTGGGTGAGTGTGGGAGCGTGAAATATCGGGTGAGTGTGGGAGTGTGAAACATTGGGTGAGTGTGGGAGTGTGAAACATTGGGTGAGTGTGGGAGTGTGAAACATTGGGTGAGCGTGAGAGTGTGAAACATTGGGTGAGTGTGGGAGTGTGAAACGTTGGGTGAGTGTGGGAGTGTGAAACATTGGGTGAGTGTGGGAGTGTGAAACATTGGGTGAGTGTGAGAGTGAGTGTGGGAGTGTGAAATATTGGGTGAGAGTGGGAGTGTGAAACATTGGGTGAGTGTGGGAGTGTGAAACATTGAGTGAGTGTGGGAGTGTGAAACATTGGGTGAGTGTGGGAGTGTGAAACATTGGGCGAGTGTGGGAGTGTGAAACATTGGATGAGTGTGGGAGTGTGAAACATTGGGTGAGTGTGGGAGTGTGAAACATTGGGTGAGTGTGGGAGTGTGAAACATTGGGTGAGTGTGGGAGTGTGAAACATTGGGTGAGTGTGGGAGTGTGAAACATTGGGTGAGTGTGGGAGTGTGAAACATTGGGTGAGTGCGGGAGTGTGAAACATTGGGTGAGTGCGGGAGTGCGAAACATTGGGTGAGTGCGGGAGTGTGAAACATTGGGTGAGTGCGGGAGTGGGAACATTGGGTGAGTGTGGGAGTGGGAAACATTGGGTGAGTGTGAGAGTGTGAAACATTGGGTGAGTGTGGGAGTGTGAAACATTGGGTGAGTGTGGGAGTGTGAAACATTGGGTGAGTGCGGGAGTGTGAAACATTGGGTGAGTGCGGGAGTGTGAAACATTGGGTGAGTGTGGGAGTGTGAAACATTGGGTGAGTGTGGGAGTGTGAAACATTGGGTGAGTGTGAGAGTGTGAAACATTGGGTGAGTGTGAGAGTGTGAAACATTGGGTGAGTGTGAGAGTGTGAAACATTGGGTGAGTGTGGGAGTGTGAAACATTGGGTGAGTGTGAGAGTGTGAAACATTGGGTGAGTGTGGGAGTGGGAAACATTGGGTGAGTGTGAGAGTGTGAAACATTGGGTGAGTGTGGGAGTGTGAAACATTGGGTGAGTGTGAGAGTGTGAAACATTGGGTGAGTGTGGGAGTGTGAAACATTGGGTGAGTGTGGGAGTGGGAAACATTGGGTGAGTGTGAGAGTGTGAAACATTGGGTGAGTGTGAGAGTGTGAAACATTGGGTGAGTGTGGGAGTGTGAAACATTGGGTGAGTGTGGGAGTGTGAAACATTGGGTGAGTGTGGGAGTGTGAAACATTGGGTGAGTGTGGGAGTGTGAAACATTGGGTGAGTGTGAGAGTGTGAAACATTGGGTGAGTGTGGGAGTGGGAAACATTGGGTGAGTGTGGGAGTGTGAAACATTGGGTGAGTGTGAGAGTGTGAAACATTGGGTGAGTGTGAGAGTGTGAAACATTGGGTGAGTGTGAGAGTGTGAAACATTGGGTGAGTGTGGGAGTGTGAAACATTGGGTGAGTGTGAGAGTGTGAAACATTGGGTGAGTGTGAGAGTGTGAAACATTGTGTGAGTGTGGGAGTGTGAAACATTGGGTGAGTGTGAGAGTGTGAAACATTGGGTGAGTGTGAGAGTGTGAAACATTGGGTGAGTGTGGGAGTGTGAAACATTGGGTGAGTGTGGGAGTGGGAAACATTGGGTGAGTGTGGGAGTGTGAAACATTGGGTGAGTGTGGGAGTGTGAAACATTGGGTGAGTGTGGGAGTGTGAAACATTGGGTGAGTGTGGGAGTGTGAAACATTGGGTGAGTGTGGGAGTGTGAAACATTGGGTGAGTGTGAGAGTGTGACTCATTGGGTGAGTGTGGGAGTGTGAAACATCGGGTGAGTGTGGGAGTGTGAAACATTGGGTGAGTCTGGGAGTGTGAAACATTGGGTGAGTGTGCGAGTGTGAAACATTGGGCGAGTGTGGGAGTGTGAAACCCTGGTTGAGTGTGGGAGTGTGAAACATTGGGTGAGTGTGGGAGTGTGAAACATTGGGCGAGTGTGGGAGTGTGAAACATTGGGTGAGTGTGCGAGTGTGAAATATTGGGCAAGTGTGGGAGTGTGAACCATTGGGTGAGTGTGGGAGAGTGACACATTGGGTGAGTGTGGGAGCGTGAAATATCGGGTGAGTGTGGGAGTGTGAAACATTGGGTGAGTGTGGGAGTGTGAAACATTGGGTGAGTGTGGGAGTGTGAAACATTGGGTGAGCGTGAGAGTGTGAAACATTGGGTGAGTGTGGGAGTGTGAAACGTTGGGTGAGTGTGGGAGTGTGAAACATTGGGTGAGTGTGGGAGTGTGAAACATTGGGTGAGTGTGAGAGTGAGTGTGGGAGTGTGAAATATTGGGTGAGAGTGGGAGTGTGAAACATTGGGTGAGTGTGGGAGTGTGAAACATTGAGTGAGTGTGGGAGTGTGAAACATTGGGTGAGTGTGGGAGTGTGAAACATTGGGCGAGTGTGGGAGTGTGAAACATTGGATGAGTGTGGGAGTGTGAAACATTGGGTGAGTGTGGGAGTGTGAAACATTGGGTGAGTGTGGGAGTGTGAAACATTGAGTGAGTGTGGGAGTTTGAAACATTGGGTGAGTGTGGGAGAGTGACTCATTGGGTGAGTGTGGGAGTGTGAAACATCGGGTGAGTGTGGGAGTGTGAAACATTGGGTGAGTCTGGGAGTGTGAAACATTGGGCGAGTGTGGGAGTGTGAAACCCTGGTTGAGTGTGGTAGTGTGAAACATTGGGTGAGTGTGGGAGTGTGAAACATTGGGCGAGTGTGGGAGTGTGAAACATTGGGTGAGTGTGCGAGTGTGAAATATTGGGCAAGTGTGGGAGTGTGAACCATTGGGTGAGTGTGGGAGAGTGACACATTGGGTGAGTGTGGGAGCGTGAAATATCGGGTGAGTGTGGGAGTGTGAAACATTGGGTGAGTGTGGGAGTGTGAAACGTTGGGTGAGTGTGGGAGTGTGAAACGTTGGGTGAGTGTGGGAGTGTGAAACATTGTGTGAGTGTGGGAGTGTGAAACATTGGGTGAGTGTGGGAGTGTGAAACATTGGGAGAGTGTGGGAGTGTGAAACATTGGGTGAGTGTGGGAGTGTGAAACATTGGGTGGTTGTGGGAGTGTGAAACATTGGGTGAGTGTGGGAGTGTGAAATATTGGGAGATTGTGGGAGTGTGAAACATTGGATGAGTGTGGGAGTGTGAAACATTGGGTGAGTGTGGGAGTGTGAAACATTGGGTGAGTGTGGGAGTGTGAAACATTGGGTGAGTGTGGGAGTGTGAAACATTGGGTGGGTGTGAGAGTGTGAAACATTGGGTGAGTGCGGGAGCGTGAAACATTGGGTGAGTGCGGGAGTGTGAAACATTGGGTGGTTGTGGGAGTGTGAAACATTGGGTGAGTGTGGGAGTGTGAAACATTGGGTGAGTGTGGGAGTGTGATACAATGGGTGAGTGTGAGTGTGTGAAACATTAGGTGAGTGCGGGAGTGTGAAACATTGGGTGGTTGTGGGAGTGTGAAACATTGGGTGAGTGTGGGAGTGTGAAACATTGGGCGAGTGTGGGAGTGTGAAATATTGGGAGATTGTGGGAGTGTGAAACATTGGATGAGTGTGGGAGTGTGAAACATTGGGTGGGTGTGAGAGTGTGAAACATTGGGTGAGTGCGGGAGTGTGAAACATTGGGTGAGTGCGGGAGTGTGAAACATTGGGTGATTGTGGGAGTGTGAAACATTGGGTGAGTGTGGGTGTGTGAAACATTGAGTGAGTGTGGGAGTGTGAAACATTGGGTGAGTGTGGGAGTGTGAAACATTGGGTGAGTGTGGGAGTGTGAAACATTGGGTGAGTGTGAGAGTGTGAAACATTGGGTGAGTGTGGGAGTGTGAAACATTGGGCGAGTGTGGGAGTGTGAAACATTGGATGAGTGTGGGAGTGTGAAACATTGGGTGAGTGTAGGAGTGTGAAACATTGGGTGAGTGTGAGAATGTGAAACATTGGGCGAGTGTGGGAGTATGAAACATTGGGTGAGTGTGGGAGTGTGAAACATTGGGTGAGTGTGGGAGTGTGAAACATTGGGCGAGTTTGGGAGTGTGAACCATTGGGTGAGTGTGGGAGTGTGAATCATTGGGTGAGTGTGGGAGTGTGAAACATTGGGAGAGTGTGGGAGTGTGAAACATTGTGTGAGTGTGAGAATGTGAAACATTGTGTGAGTGTGGGTGTGTGAAACATTGGGTGAGTGTGGGAGTGTGAAACATTGGGTGAGTGAGGGAATGTGAAACATTGGGTGAGTCTGAGAGTGTGAAACATTGGGTGAGTGTGGGAGTGTGAAACATTGGGTGAGTGTGGGAGTGTGAAACATTGGGTGAGTGTGAGAGTGTGAAACATTGGGTGAGTGTGGGAGTGTGAAACATTGGGCGAGTGTGGGAGTGTGAAACATTGGATGAGTGTGGGAGTGTGAAACATTGGGTGAGTGTAGGAGTGTGAAACATTGGGTGAGTGTGAGAATGTGAAACATTGGGCGAGTGTGGGAATATGAAACATTGGGTGAGTGTGGGAGTGTGAAACATTGGGTGAGTGTGGGAGTGTGAAACATTGGGTGAGTGTGGGAGTGTGAAATATTGGGAGATTGTGGGAGTGTGAAACATTGGATGAGTGTGGGAGTGTGAAACATTGGGTGAGTGTGGGAGTGTGAAACATTGGGTGAGTGTGGGAGGGTGACACATTGGGTGAGTGTGGGAGTGTGAAATATCGGGTGAGTGTGGGAGTGTGAAACATTGGGCGAGTCTGGGAGTGTGAAACATTGGGCGAGTGTAAGAGTGTGAAACACTGGTTGAGTGTGGGAGTGTGAAACATTGGGTGAGTGTGGGAGTGTGAAACATTGGGTGAGTGTGGGAGTGAGAAACATTGGGCGAGTGTGGGAGTGTGAAACATTGGGCGAGTGTGGGAGTGTGAAACATTGGGTGAGTGTGGGAGTGTGAAACATTGTGTGAGTGTGAAACATTGTGTGAGTGTGAAACATTGGGTGAATGTGGGAGTGTGAAACATTGGGTGATTGTGGGAGTGTGAAACATTGGGTGAGTGTGGGTGTGTGAAACATTGAGTGAGTGTGGGAGTGTGAATCATTGGGTGAGTGTGGGAGTGTGAAATATTGGGAGATTGTGGGAGTGTGAAACATTGGATGAGTGTGGGAGTGTGAAACATTGGGTGAGTGTGGGAGTGTGAAACATTGGGCGAGTGTGGGAGTGTGAAACATTGGATGAGTGTGGGAGTGTGAAACATTGGGTGAGTGTGGGAGTGTGAAACATTGGGTGAGTGTGGGAGTGTGAAACATTGGGTGAGTGTGGGAGTGTGAAACATTGGGTGAGTGTGGGAGTGTGAAACATTGGGTGAGTGTGGGAGTGTGAAACATTGGGTGAGTGTGGGAGTGTGAAACATTGGGTGAGTGCGGGAGTGCGAAACATTGGGTGAGTGCGGGAGTGTGAAACATTGGGTGAGTGCGGGAGTGGGAACATTGGGTGAGTGTGGGAGTGGGAAACATTGGGTGAGTGTGAGAGTGTGAAACATTGGGTGAGTGTGGGAGTGTGAAACATTGGGTGAGTGTGGGAGTGTGAAACATTGGGTGAGTGCGGGAGTGTGAAACATTGGGTGAGTGCGGGAGTGTGAAACATTGGGTGAGTGTGGGAGTGTGAAACATTGGGTGAGTGTGGGAGTGTGAAACATTGGGTGAGTGTGAGAGTGTGAAACATTGGGTGAGTGTGAGAGTGTGAAACATTGGGTGAGTGTGAGAGTGTGAAACATTGGGTGAGTGTGGGAGTGTGAAACATTGGGTGAGTGTGAGAGTGTGAAACATTGGGTGAGTGTGGGAGTGGGAAACATTGGGTGAGTGTGAGAGTGTGAAACATTGGGTGAGTGTGGGAGTGTGAAACATTGGGTGAGTGTGAGAGTGTGAAACATTGGGTGAGTGTGGGAGTGTGAAACATTGGGTGAGTGTGGGAGTGGGAAACATTGGGTGAGTGTGAGAGTGTGAAACATTGGGTGAGTGTGAGAGTGTGAAACATTGGGTGAGTGTGGGAGTGTGAAACATTGGGTGAGTGTGGGAGTGTGAAACATTGGGTGAGTGTGGGAGTGTGAAACATTGGGTGAGTGTGGGAGTGTGAAACATTGGGTGAGTGTGAGAGTGTGAAACATTGGGTGAGTGTGGGAGTGGGAAACATTGGGTGAGTGTGGGAGTGTGAAACATTGGGTGAGTGTGAGAGTGTGAAACATTGGGTGAGTGTGAGAGTGTGAAACATTGGGTGAGTGTGAGAGTGTGAAACATTGGGTGAGTGTGGGAGTGTGAAACATTGGGTGAGTGTGAGAGTGTGAAACATTGGGTGAGTGTGAGAGTGTGAAACATTGTGTGAGTGTGGGAGTGTGAAACATTGGGTGAGTGTGAGAGTGTGAAACATTGGGTGAGTGTGAGAGTGTGAAACATTGGGTGAGTGTGGGAGTGTGAAACATTGGGTGAGTGTGGGAGTGGGAAACATTGGGTGAGTGTGGGAGTGTGAAACATTGGGTGAGTGTGGGAGTGTGAAACATTGGGTGAGTGTGGGAGTGTGAAACATTGGGTGAGTGTGGGAGTGTGAAACATTGGGTGAGTGTGGGAGTGTGAAACATTGGGTGAGTGTGAGAGTGTGACTCATTGGGTGAGTGTGGGAGTGTGAAACATCGGGTGAGTGTGGGAGTGTGAAACATTGGGTGAGTCTGGGAGTGTGAAACATTGGGTGAGTGTGCGAGTGTGAAACATTGGGCGAGTGTGGGAGTGTGAAACCCTGGTTGAGTGTGGGAGTGTGAAACATTGGGTGAGTGTGGGAGTGTGAAACATTGGGCGAGTGTGGGAGTGTGAAACATTGGGTGAGTGTGCGAGTGTGAAATATTGGGCAAGTGTGGGAGTGTGAACCATTGGGTGAGTGTGGGAGAGTGACACATTGGGTGAGTGTGGGAGCGTGAAATATCGGGTGAGTGTGGGAGTGTGAAACATTGGGTGAGTGTGGGAGTGTGAAACATTGGGTGAGTGTGGGAGTGTGAAACATTGGGTGAGCGTGAGAGTGTGAAACATTGGGTGAGTGTGGGAGTGTGAAACGTTGGGTGAGTGTGGGAGTGTGAAACATTGGGTGAGTGTGGGAGTGTGAAACATTGGGTGAGTGTGAGAGTGAGTGTGGGAGTGTGAAATATTGGGTGAGAGTGGGAGTGTGAAACATTGGGTGAGTGTGGGAGTGTGAAACATTGAGTGAGTGTGGGAGTGTGAAACATTGGGTGAGTGTGGGAGTGTGAAACATTGGGCGAGTGTGGGAGTGTGAAACATTGGATGAGTGTGGGAGTGTGAAACATTGGGTGAGTGTGGGAGTGTGAAACATTGGGTGAGTGTGGGAGTGTGAAACATTGAGTGAGTGTGGGAGTTTGAAACATTGGGTGAGTGTGGGAGAGTGACTCATTGGGTGAGTGTGGGAGTGTGAAACATCGGGTGAGTGTGGGAGTGTGAAACATTGGGTGAGTCTGGGAGTGTGAAACATTGGGCGAGTGTGGGAGTGTGAAACCCTGGTTGAGTGTGGTAGTGTGAAACATTGGGTGAGTGTGGGAGTGTGAAACATTGGGCGAGTGTGGGAGTGTGAAACATTGGGTGAGTGTGCGAGTGTGAAATATTGGGCAAGTGTGGGAGTGTGAACCATTGGGTGAGTGTGGGAGAGTGACACATTGGGTGAGTGTGGGAGCGTGAAATATCGGGTGAGTGTGGGAGTGTGAAACATTGGGTGAGTGTGGGAGTGTGAAACGTTGGGTGAGTGTGGGAGTGTGAAACGTTGGGTGAGTGTGGGAGTGTGAAACATTGTGTGAGTGTGGGAGTGTGAAACATTGGGTGAGTGTGGGAGTGTGAAACATTGGGAGAGTGTGGGAGTGTGAAACATTGGGTGAGTGTGGGAGTGTGAAACATTGGGTGGTTGTGGGAGTGTGAAACATTGGGTGAGTGTGGGAGTGTGAAATATTGGGAGATTGTGGGAGTGTGAAACATTGGATGAGTGTGGGAGTGTGAAACATTGGGTGAGTGTGGGAGTGTGAAACATTGGGTGAGTGTGGGAGTGTGAAACATTGGGTGAGTGTGGGAGTGTGAAACATTGGGTGGGTGTGAGAGTGTGAAACATTGGGTGAGTGCGGGAGCGTGAAACATTGGGTGAGTGCGGGAGTGTGAAACATTGGGTGGTTGTGGGAGTGTGAAACATTGGGTGAGTGTGGGAGTGTGAAACATTGGGTGAGTGTGGGAGTGTGATACAATGGGTGAGTGTGAGTGTGTGAAACATTAGGTGAGTGCGGGAGTGTGAAACATTGGGTGGTTGTGGGAGTGTGAAACATTGGGTGAGTGTGGGAGTGTGAAACATTGGGCGAGTGTGGGAGTGTGAAATATTGGGAGATTGTGGGAGTGTGAAACATTGGATGAGTGTGGGAGTGTGAAACATTGGGTGGGTGTGAGAGTGTGAAACATTGGGTGAGTGCGGGAGTGTGAAACATTGGGTGAGTGCGGGAGTGTGAAACATTGGGTGATTGTGGGAGTGTGAAACATTGGGTGAGTGTGGGTGTGTGAAACATTGAGTGAGTGTGGGAGTGTGAAACATTGGGTGAGTGTGGGAGTGTGAAACATTGGGTGAGTGTGGGAGTGTGAAACATTGGGTGAGTGTGAGAGTGTGAAACATTGGGTGAGTGTGGGAGTGTGAAACATTGGGCGAGTGTGGGAGTGTGAAACATTGGATGAGTGTGGGAGTGTGAAACATTGGGTGAGTGTAGGAGTGTGAAACATTGGGTGAGTGTGAGAATGTGAAACATTGGGCGAGTGTGGGAGTATGAAACATTGGGTGAGTGTGGGAGTGTGAAACATTGGGTGAGTGTGGGAGTGTGAAACATTGGGCGAGTTTGGGAGTGTGAACCATTGGGTGAGTGTGGGAGTGTGAATCATTGGGTGAGTGTGGGAGTGTGAAACATTGGGAGAGTGTGGGAGTGTGAAACATTGTGTGAGTGTGAGAATGTGAAACATTGTGTGAGTGTGGGTGTGTGAAACATTGGGTGAGTGTGGGAGTGTGAAACATTGGGTGAGTGAGGGAATGTGAAACATTGGGTGAGTCTGAGAGTGTGAAACATTGGGTGAGTGTGGGAGTGTGAAACATTGGGTGAGTGTGGGAGTGTGAAACATTGGGTGAGTGTGAGAGTGTGAAACATTGGGTGAGTGTGGGAGTGTGAAACATTGGGCGAGTGTGGGAGTGTGAAACATTGGATGAGTGTGGGAGTGTGAAACATTGGGTGAGTGTAGGAGTGTGAAACATTGGGTGAGTGTGAGAATGTGAAACATTGGGCGAGTGTGGGAATATGAAACATTGGGTGAGTGTGGGAGTGTGAAACATTGGGTGAGTGTGGGAGTGTGAAACATTGGGTGAGTGTGGGAGTGTGAAATATTGGGAGATTGTGGGAGTGTGAAACATTGGATGAGTGTGGGAGTGTGAAACATTGGGTGAGTGTGGGAGTGTGAAACATTGGGTGAGTGTGGGAGGGTGACACATTGGGTGAGTGTGGGAGTGTGAAATATCGGGTGAGTGTGGGAGTGTGAAACATTGGGCGAGTCTGGGAGTGTGAAACATTGGGCGAGTGTAAGAGTGTGAAACACTGGTTGAGTGTGGGAGTGTGAAACATTGGGTGAGTGTGGGAGTGTGAAACATTGGGTGAGTGTGGGAGTGAGAAACATTGGGCGAGTGTGGGAGTGTGAAACATTGGGCGAGTGTGGGAGTGTGAAACATTGGGTGAGTGTGGGAGTGTGAAACATTGTGTGAGTGTGAAACATTGTGTGAGTGTGAAACATTGGGTGAATGTGGGAGTGTGAAACATTGGGTGATTGTGGGAGTGTGAAACATTGGGTGAGTGTGGGTGTGTGAAACATTGAGTGAGTGTGGGAGTGTGAATCATTGGGTGAGTGTGGGAGTGTGAATCATTGGGTGAGTGTGGGAGTGTGAAACATTGGGTGAGTGTGGGAGTATGAAACATTGGGTGAGTGTGAGAGTGTGAAACATTGGGTGAGTGTGGGAGTGTGAAACATTGGGTGAGTGTGAGGGTGTGAAACATTGGGTGAGTGTGAGAGTGTGAAACATTGGGTGAGTGTGGGAGTGTGAATCATTGGGTGAGTGTGAGAGTGTGAAACATTGGGTGAGTGTGGGAGTGTGAAACATTGGGTGAGTGTGTGAGTGTGAAACATTGGGTGGGTGTGGGAGTCTGAATCATTGGGTGAGTGTGTGAGTGTGAAACATTGGGTGGGTGTGGGAGTGTGAAACATTGGGTGAGTGTGGGAGTGTGAAACATTGGGTGAGTGTGGGAGTGTGAAACATTGGGTGAGTGGGGGAGTGTGAAACATTGGGTGAGTGTGGGAGTGTGAAACATTGGGTGAGTGAGGGAGTGTGAAACATTGGGTGAGTGTGGGAGTGTGAAACATTGGGTGAGTGTGGGAGTGTGAAACATTGGGTGAGTGTGGGAGTGTGAAACATTGGGTGAGTGTGGGAGTGTGAAACATTGGGTGAGTGTGGGAGTGTGAAACATTGGGTGAGTGTGGGAGTGTGAATCATTGGGTGAGTGTGGGAGTGTGAAACATTGGGTGAGTGTGGGAGTGTGAAACATTGGGTGAGTGTGGGAGTGTGAAACATTGGGTGAGTGTGGGAGTGTGAAACATTGGGTGAGTGTGGGAGTGGGAAACATTGGGTGAGTGTGAGAGTGTGAAACATTGGGTGAGTGTGGGAGTGTGAAACATTGGGTGAGTGTGAGAGTGTGAAACATTGGGTGAGTGTGGGAGTGTGAAACATTGGGTGAGTGTGGGAGTGGGAAACATTGGGTGAGTGTGAGAGTGTGAAACATTGGGTGAGTGTGAGAGTGTGAAACATTGGGTGAGTGTGGGAGTGTGAAACATTGGGTGAGTGTGGGAGTGTGAAACATTGGGTGAGTGTGGGAGTGTGAAACATTGGGTGAGTGTGGGAGTGTGAAACATTGGGTGAGTGTGAGAGTGTGAAACATTGGGTGAGTGTGGGAGTGGGAAACATTGGGTGAGTGTGGGAGTGTGAAACATTGGGTGAGTGTGAGAGTGTGAAACATTGGGTGAGTGTGAGAGTGTGAAACATTGGGTGAGTGTGAGAGTGTGAAACATTGGGTGAGTGTGGGAGTGTGAAACATTGGGTGAGTGTGAGAGTGTGAAACATTGGGTGAGTGTGAGAGTGTGAAACATTGTGTGAGTGTGGGAGTGTGAAACATTGGGTGAGTGTGAGAGTGTGAAACATTGGGTGAGTGTGAGAGTGTGAAACATTGGGTGAGTGTGGGAGTGTGAAACATTGGGTGAGTGTGGGAGTGGGAAACATTGGGTGAGTGTGGGAGTGTGAAACATTGGGTGAGTGTGGGAGTGTGAAACATTGGGTGAGTGTGGGAGTGTGAAACATTGGGTGAGTGTGGGAGTGTGAAACATTGGGTGAGTGTGGGAGTGTGAAACATTGGGTGAGTGTGAGAGTGTGACTCATTGGGTGAGTGTGGGAGTGTGAAACATCGGGTGAGTGTGGGAGTGTGAAACATTGGGTGAGTCTGGGAGTGTGAAACATTGGGTGAGTGTGCGAGTGTGAAACATTGGGCGAGTGTGGGAGTGTGAAACCCTGGTTGAGTGTGGGAGTGTGAAACATTGGGTGAGTGTGGGAGTGTGAAACATTGGGCGAGTGTGGGAGTGTGAAACATTGGGTGAGTGTGCGAGTGTGAAATATTGGGCAAGTGTGGGAGTGTGAACCATTGGGTGAGTGTGGGAGAGTGACACATTGGGTGAGTGTGGGAGCGTGAAATATCGGGTGAGTGTGGGAGTGTGAAACATTGGGTGAGTGTGGGAGTGTGAAACATTGGGTGAGTGTGGGAGTGTGAAACATTGGGTGAGCGTGAGAGTGTGAAACATTGGGTGAGTGTGGGAGTGTGAAACGTTGGGTGAGTGTGGGAGTGTGAAACATTGGGTGAGTGTGGGAGTGTGAAACATTGGGTGAGTGTGAGAGTGAGTGTGGGAGTGTGAAATATTGGGTGAGAGTGGGAGTGTGAAACATTGGGTGAGTGTGGGAGTGTGAAACATTGAGCGAGTGTGGGAGTGTGAAACATTGGGTGAGTGTGGGAGTGTGAAACATTGGGCGAGTGTGGGAGTGTGAAACATTGGATGAGTGTGGGAGTGTGAAACATTGGGTGAGTGTGGGAGTGTGAAACATTGGGTGAGTGTGGGAGTGTGAAACATTGAGTGAGTGTGGGAGTTTGAAACATTGGGTGAGTGTGGGAGAGTGACTCATTGGGTGAGTGTGGGAGTGTGAAACATCGGGTGAGTGTGGGAGTGTGAAACATTGGGTGAGTCTGGGAGTGTGAAACATTGGGCGAGTGTGGGAGTGTGAAACCCTGGTTGAGTGTGGGAGTGTGAAGCATTGGGTGAGTGTGGGAGTGTGAAACATTGGGCGAGTGTGGGAGTGTGAAACATTGGGTGAGTGTGCGAGTGTGAAATATTGGGCAAGTGTGGGAGTGTGAACCATTGGGTGAGTGTGGGAGAGTGACACATTGGGTGAGTGTGGGAGCGTGAAATATCGGGTGAGTGTGGGAGTGTGAAACATTGGGTGAGTGTGGGAGTGTGAAACGTTGGGTGAGTGTGGGAGTGTGAAACGTTGGGTGAGTGTGGGAGTGTGAAACATTGTGTGAGTGTGGGAGTGTGAAACATTGGGTGAGTGTGGGAGTGTGAAACATTGGGAGAGTGTGGGAGTGTGAAACATTGGGTGAGTGTGGGAGTGTGAAACATTGGGTGGTTGTGGGAGTGTGAAACATTGGGTGAGTGTGGGAGTGTGAAATATTGGGAGATTGTGGGAGTGTGAAACATTGGATGAGTGTGGGAGTGTGAAACATTGGGTGGGTGTGAGAGTGTGAAACATTGGGTGAGTGTGGGAGTGTGAAACATTGGGCGAGTGTGGGAGTGTGAAATATTGGGTGGTTGTGGGAGTGTGAAACATTGGGTGAGTGTGGGAGTGTGAAACATTGGGTGGTTGTGGGAGTGTGAAACATTGGGTGAGTGTGGGAGTGTGAAACATTGGGCGAGTGTGGGAGTGTGAAATATTGGGAGATTGTGGGAGTGTGAAACATTGGATGAGTGTGGGAGTGTGAAACATTGGGTGTGTGTGAGAGTGTGAAACATTGGGTGAGTGTGGGAGTGTGAAACATTGGGTGAGTGCGGGAGTGTGAAACATTGGGTGATTGTGGGAGTGTGAAACATTGGGTGAGTGTGGGTGTGTGAAACATTGAGTGAGTGTGGGAGTGTGAAACATTGGGTGAGTGTGGGAGTGTGAAACATTGGGTGAGTGTGGGAGCGTGAAACATTGGGTGAGTGTGAGAGTGTGAAACATTGGGTGAGTGTGGGAGTGTGAAACATTGGGCGAGTGTGGGAGTGTGAAACATTGGATGAGTGTGGGAGTGTGAAACATTGGGTGAGTGTAGGAGTGTGAAACATTGGGTGAGTGTGAGAATGTGAAACATTGGGCGAGTGTGGGAGTATGAAACATTGGGTGAGTGTGGGAGTGTGAAACATTGGGTGAGTGTGGGAGTGTGAAACATTGGGCGAGTTTGGGAGTGTGAACCATTGGGTGAGTGTGGGAGTGTGAATCATTGGGTGAGTGTGGGAGTGTGAAACATTGGGAGAGTGTGGGAGTGTGAAACATTGTGTGAGTGTGAGAATGTGAAACATTGTGTGAGTGTGGGTGTGTGAAACATTGGGTGAGTGTGGGAGTGTGAAACATTGGGTGAGTGAGGGAATGTGAAACATTGGGTGAGTCTGAGAGTGTGAAACATTGGGTGAGTGTGGGAGTGTGAAACATTGGGTGAGTGTGGGAGTGTGAAACATTGGGTGAGTGTGAGAGTGTGAAACATTGGGTGAGTGTGGGAGTGTGAAACATTGGGCGAGTGTGGGAGTGTGAAACATTGGATGAGTGTGGGAGTGTGAAACATTGGGTGAGTGTAGGAGTGTGAAACATTGGGTGAGTGTGAGAATGTGAAACATTGGGCGAGTGTGGGAGTATGAAACATTGGGTGAGTGTGGGAGTGTGAAACATTGGGTGAGTGTGGGAGTGTGAAACATTGGGTGAGTGTGGGAGTGTGAAATATTGGGAGATTGTGGGAGTGTGAAACATTGGATGAGTGTGGGAGTGTGAAACATTGGGTGGGTGTGAGAGTGTGAAACATTGGGTGAGTGCGGGAGCGTGAAACATTGGGTGAGTGCGGGAGTGTGAAACATTGGGTGGTTGTGGGAGTGTGAAACATTGGGTGAGTGTGGGAGTCTGAAACATTGGGTGAGTGTGGGAGTGTGATACAATGGGTGAGTGTGAGTGTGTGAAACATTGGGTGAGTGCGGGAGTGTGAAACATTGGGTGGTTGTGGGAGTGTGAAACATTGGGTGAGTGTGGGAGTGTGAAACATTGGGTGAGTGTGGGAGTGTGAAACATTGGGCGAGTGTGGGAGTGTGAAACATTGGGTGAGTGTGGGAGTGTGAAACATTGGGCGAGTGTGGGAGTGTGAAATATTGGGAGATTGTGGGAGTGTGAAACATTGGATGAGTGTGGGAGTGTGAAACATTGGGTGGGTGTGAGAGTGTGAAACATTGGGTGAGTGCGGGAGTGTGAAACATTGGGTGAGTGCGGGAGTGTGAAACATTGGGTGATTGTGGGAGTGTGAAACATTGGGTGAGTGTGGGTGTGTGAAACATTGAGTGAGTGTGGGAGTGTGAAACATTGGGTGAGTGTGGGAGTGTGAAACATTGGTTGAGTGTGGGAGTGTGAAACATTGGGTGAGTGTGAGAGTGTGAAACATTGGGTGAGTGTGGGAGTGTGAAACATTGGGCGAGTGTGGGAGTGTGAAACATTGGATGAGTGTGGGAGTGTGAAACATTGGGTGAGTGTAGGAGTGTGAAACATTGGGTGAGTGTGAGAATGTGAAACATTGGGCGAGTGTGGGAGTATGAAACATTGGGTGAGTGTGGGAGTGTGAAACATTGGGTGAGTGTGGGAGTGTGAAACATTGGGCGAGTTTGGGAGTGTGAACCATTGGGTGAGTGTGGGAGTGTGAATCATTGGGTGAGTGTGGGAGTGTGAAACATTGGGAGAGTGTGGGAGTGTGAAACATTGTGTGAGTGTGAGAATGTGAAACATTGTGTGAGTGTGGGTGTGTGAAACATTGGGTGAGTGTGGGAGTGTGAAACATTGGGTGAGTGAGGGAATGTGAAACATTGGGTGAGTCTGAGAGTGTGAAACATTGGGTGAGTGTGGGAGTGTGAAACATTGGGTGAGTGTGGGAGTGTGAAACATTGAGTGAGTGTGGGAGTGTGAAACATTGGGTGAGTGTGGGAGTGTGAAACATTGGGCGAGTGTGGGAGTGTGAAACATTGGATGAGTGTGGGAGTGTGAAACATTGGGTGAGTGTGGGAGTGTGAAACATTGAGTGAGTGTGGGAGTTTGAAACATTGGGTGAGTGTGGGAGAATGACTCATTGGGTGAGTGTGGGAGTGTGAAACATTGGGTGAGTGTGGGAGTGTGAAACATTGGGTGAGTGTGAGTGTGTGAAACATTGGGTGAGTGTGGGAGTGTGAAACATTGGGTGAGTCTGGGAGTGTGAAACATTGGGCGAGTGTGGGAGTGTGAAACCCTGGTTGAGTGTGGGAGTGTGAAACATTGGGTGAGTGTGGGAGTGTGAAACATTGGGCGAGTGTGGGAGTGTGAAACATTGGGTGAGTGTGCGAGTGTGAAATATTGGGCAAGTGTGGGAGTGTGAACCATTGGGTGAGTGTGGGAGAGTGACACATTGGGTGAGTGTGGGAGCGTGAAATATCGGGTGAGTGTGGGAGTGTGAAATATTGGGTGAGTGTGGGAGCGTGAAATATCGGGTGAGTGTGGGAGTGTGAAACATTGGGTGAGCGTGAGAGTGTGAAACATTGGGTGAGTGTGGGAGTGTGAAACGTTGGGTGAGTGTGGGAGTGTGAAACATTGGGTGAGTGTGGGAGTGTGAAACATTGGGTAGGTGTGGGAGTGTGAAACATTGGGTGAGTGGGGGAGTGTGAAACATTGGGTGAGTGTGAGAGTGTGAAACATTGGGTGAGTGTGGGAGTGTGAAACGTTGGGTGAGTGTGGGAGTGTGAAACATTGGGTGAGTGCGGGAGTGTGAAACATTGGGTGGTTGTGGGAGTGTGAAACATTGGGTGAGTGCGGGAGTGTGAAACATTGGGTGGTTGTGGGAGTGTGAAACATTGGGTGAGTGCGGGAGTGTGAAACATTGGGTGAGTGTGGGAGTGTGAAACATTGGGTGAGTGCGGGAGTGTGAAACATTGGGTGGTTGTGGGAGTGTGAAACATTGGGTGAGTGTGGGAGTGTGAAACATTGGGTGAGTGAGAGTGTGAAACATTGGGTGAGTGTGGGAGTGTGAAACATTGGGCGAGTGTGGGAGTGTGAAACATTGGGTGAGTGTGGGAGTGTGAAACATTGGGTGAGTGCGGGAGTGTGAAACATTGGGTGAGTGTGGGAGTGTGAAACATTGGGTGAGTGCGGGAGTGTGAAACATTGGGTGAGTGCGGGAGTGTGAAACATTGGGTGGTTGTGGGAGTGTGAAACATTGGGTGAGTGTGGGAGTGTGAAACATTGGGTGAGTGTGGGAGTGTGAAATATTGGGAGATTGTGGGAGTGTGAAACATTGGATGAGTGTGAGAGTGTGAAACATTGGGTAAGTGTGGGAGTGTGAAACATTGGGTGAGTGTGGGAGTGTGAAACATTGGGTGAGTGTGGGAGTGTGAAACATTGGGTGAGTGTGGGAGTGTGAAACATTGGGTGAGTGTGGGAGTGTGAAACATTGGGTGAGTGTGGGAGTGTGAAACATTGGGTGAGTGCGGGAGTGTGAAACATTGGGTGAGTGTGAGAGTGTGAAACATTGGATGAGTGTGAGAGTGTGAAACATTGGGTGAGTGTGGGAGTGTGAAACATTGGGTGAGTGTGGGAGTGTGAAACATTGGGTGAGTGTGGGAGTGTGAAACATTGGGTGAGTGTGAGAGTGTGAAACATTGGGCGAGTGTGGGAGTGTGAAACATTGGGTGAGTGTGAGAGTGTGAAACACTGGGTGAGTGTGGGAGTGTGAAACATTGGGTGAGTGTGAGAGTGTGAAACATTGGGTGAGTGTGGGAGTGTGAAACATTGGGTGAGTGTGGGAGTGTGAAACATTGGGTGAGTGTGGGAGTGTGAAACATTGGGTGAGTGTGGGAGTGTGAAACATTGGGTGAGTGTGAGAGTGTGAAACATTGGGTGAGTGTGGGAGTGTGCAACATTGGGTGGTTGTGGGAGTGTGAAACATTGGGTGAGTGTGGGAGTTTGAAACATTGGGTGAGTGTGGGAGTGTGAAACATTGGGTGAGTGTGGGAGTGTGAAATATTGGGAGATTGTGGGAGTGTGAAACATTGGGTGAGTGTGGGAGTGTGAAACATTGGGTGAGTGTGAGAGTGTGAAACATTGGATGAGTGTGGGAGTGTGAAACATTGGGTGAGTGTGGGAGTGTGAAACATTGGGTGAGTGTGGGAGTGTGAAACATTGGGTGAGTGTGGGAGTGTGAAACATTGGGTGAGTGTGGGAGTGTGAAACATTGGGTGAGTGTGGGAGTGTGAAACATTGGGTGAGTGTGGGAGTGTGAAACATTGGGTGAGTGTGGGAGTGTGAAACATTGGGTGAGTGTGGGAGTGTGAAACATTGGGTGAGTGTGAGAGTGTGAAACATTGGGTGAGTGTGGGAGTGTGAAACATTGGGTGAGTGTGGGAGTGTGAAACATTGGGCGAATGTGGGAGTGTGAAACATTGGATGAGTGTGGGAGTGTGAAACATTGGGTGAGTGTAGGAGTGTGAAACATTGGGTGAGTGTGAGAATGTGAAACATTGGGCGAGTGTGGGAGTATGAAACATTGTGTGAGTGTGGGACTGTGAAACATTGGGTGAGTGTGGGAGTGCGAAACATTGGGGGAGTGTGGGAGTGTGAAACATTGGGTGAGTGTGGGAGTGTGAAACATTGGGTGAGTGTGGGAGTGTGAACCATTGGGTGAGTGTGGGAGAGTGACACATTGGATGAGTGTGTGAGTGTGAAATATCGGGTGAGTGTGGGAGTGCGAAACTTTGGGTGAGTGTGGGAGTGTGAAACATTGGGTGAGTGTGGGAGTGTGAAACATTGGGTGAGTGTGGGAGTGTGAAACATTGGGTGAGTGTGGGTGTGTGAAACATTGGGTGAGTGTGGGAGTGTGAAACATTGGGTGAGTGTGGGAATGTGAAAGATTGGGAGAGTGTGGGAGTGTGAAACATTGGGTGAGAGTGGGAGTGTGAAACATTGGGTGAGTGTGAGAGTGTGAAACATTGGGTGAGTGTGGGAGTGTGCAGATATCCTAGAAAGTGCGAGATCTTCTGACACAAACTGAACCCTGCACCGACACACTCCCTGTTCAGCCTCGGCCAGTGTTCCTGCAGATTAATTTCCAAAGCTGATATTTTGTTTGTGTTTTTCTGCAGTGATCAATAACAGAATCCCAGCGGCAACAATAAAGATCTCCCCACACTGAGGTTTCCGACAGCTGCTCCATCACTGCCCGCAAAACACACTGTGTTTCAAGCATTTATATTCCTCTCGCCCAAACTCAGCGCCCTGAACTGGAAATGACCTAAAGAATGATGAGCGGGAGAGTGAGTGAGAATAACTGGTTCATCTCAGCGATTGGAGGGCAGCAGGCAGCGAATCACAGAATCTCACAGCACAGGAGGAGGCCATTCGACCCATCGTGCCTGTGCCGGCTCTTTGAAAGAGCTCTCCAATTAGTCCCACTCCCTGCTCTTTCCCCACAGCCCTGCAAATCATTCCTTTTCAAGTATTTCTCTAATTCCCTCTTTTAAGTTATTCTTGAATCTGCTTCCATCGCCCTTTCAGGCAGCGCGTTCCAGATCACAACAACTCGCTGTAAAAACATTCTCCTCATCTCCCCTCTGGTTCTTTTGCCAATTCCCTTCACTCTGTGTCCTCTGGTTACCGACCCTCCTGCCACTGGAAACAGTTTCTCCTGATTTACTCGATCAAAACCCTTCATGATTTTGAACACCTCTATTAAATTTCCCCTTCACCTTCTCTGCTCTAAGGAGAACAATCCCAGCTTCACCAGCCTCTCCACATAACTGAAGTCCCTCATCCCCGGCACCATTCTAGTAAATCTCCTCTGCACCCCCTCCGAGGCCTTGACACCCTTCCTAAAGCGCGGAGCCCAGAATTGGCCACAATACTCCAGCTGGGGCCTCACCAGTGATTTATAAAAGTTTAACATAACTTCCTATGCATTTGAAAAGAGAAAGATCTTCGAGCTAAAGTGAAGTCTGTGCTTTGCAAAAAACGAGGACCTACGCTCCCGATATAAATCACTGCCAGAATCGGCAATTAGCCAGATTGGGCCACAATCACTCACTGATCTTCATTGATTTCTGCTTCCTCCAAGTCCAGGGTCATTTCCCTCATATTGAACTGAAGATAAACCACATCCTGCGACATGTAACTCCGACACACTAATTAACCCAAATTAAAGTTTCATCGTTCGATCTGCCCGTGGATTCAATGTTCCAAAACCCAGTTAGCCACAAATGATGATAAAAGCAGATGATCTTTCACTGTCCTCCCCACATTCTCTGACACTGGCCATGTGTGAGGGGATCGATCCTGCTCGCAATGTCTCAACAACATCTCACTTAATGGGCCCTTCCTGCAAACTGCTGCTGCATTGAGAAGGAGAGCAGATCTCCCGTTAAACACCCAAACCGCTTTAGTTACAGAAAGTCACGCAGATTGTTTATTTCAGAAAGATGCCATTAAACGGAGTCACCTGACCAACTATTGGATCAGTGTCAGCTTGGCTAAGTGGGCAGCACTCTCGCCTCGCAGTCAGAAGATCGTGGGGTCAATCCCACTCCAGAGAATTGAACACATATTCCAGGTTAACATTCCCAGTGCAGTAATGAGGGAGTGCCACTATGTCGGAGGGGCAGTACTGAGGGAGCGCTGCACTGTCGGAGGGGCAGTACTGAGGGAGAGCTGCACTGTCGGAGGGTCAGTACTGAGGGAGTGCTGCATTGTCGGAGGGGCAGTGCTGAGGGAGCGCTGCATTGTCGAGGGTCAGTACTGAGGGAGAGCTGCACTGTCGGAGGGTCAATACTGAGGGAGCGCTGCATTGTCGGAGGGGCAGTATTGAGGGAGAGCTGCACTGTCGGAGGGTCAGTACTGATGGAGCGCTGCATTGTCGGAGGGGCAGTACTGAGGGAGCGCTGCACTGTCGGAGGACCAGTATTGAGGGAGCACTGTACTCTTGGAGATGCAGTACTGAGGGAACGCCACACTGTCGGAGGGGCAGTACTGAGGGAGCGCTGCACTGTTGGAGGGGCAGTACTGAGGGAGTGCAGTACTGTCGGAGGGGCAGCACTGAGGGAGCGCTGCACTGTCGGAGGGGCAGTACTGAGGGAGCAATGCATTGTCAGAGGGGCAGTACTGAGGAACAGCAGTACTGTCGGAGGGGCAGTACTGAGGGAGCGCTGCACTGTCAGAGGGGCAGTACTGCGGGACTGCAGTACTGTTGGAGGGGCAGTACTGAGGGAGCGCCACACTGTCGGAGGAGCAGTACTGAGGGAGCGCTGCACTGTCGGAGGGGCAGTACTGAGGGAGTACAGTACTGTCGGAGTGGCAGTACTGAGGGAGTGCTGCACTGTCGGACGGGCAGTACTGAGGGAGTGCTGCACTATCAGAGGGGCAGTACTGAGGGAGTGGTGCACTGTCGGTGGGTCAGTACTGAGGGAGCGCTGCACTGTCGGAGGGGCAGTACTGAGGGAGTGCAGTACTGTCGGAGGGGCAGTACTGAGGGAGTGCAGCACTGTCGGAGGGGCAGTACTGAGGGAGCGCTGCACTGTCGGGGGGTCAGTACTGAGGGAGCGCTGCACTGTCGGGGGGGCAGTACTGAGGGAGCGCTGCATTGTCGGAGGGGCAGTACTGAGGGAGCGCTGCACTGTTGGAGGGTCAGTACTGAGGGAGTACTGCGCTGTCGGAGGGTCAGTACTGAGGGAGTACTGCACTGGCAGAGGGAGTTTAAACTGAGTTTAATCTGCTCTCTCGGGTGAAAGTAAAAATTTCCACGGCTCTATTTCGAAGAAGTGTTGTACAGTTCTCCCTGGTGTCCGGCCAACAATTATTCCTCGACCAACATCACTAACAACAGATTATCTGGTCTGTATCACATTGCTGTTTGTGGGATCTTGCTGTGCTGCTGTGTTTCCGCCATTACAACAGTGACTACAGTTCATTGTCTGGGTGTCCCGAGGTGTGAAAGGGGCTGTAGAAATACAAGTTCTTTCTCTGTAGAATGATTCCAGTGGAAACAGTGTCTCAATCAGAATGAGCTCTCTTCACAAAGTGTGATTCAGGGAAGGGTGCGGACAGTCATTAATATCCCTGTGACTGGCTCACTGCTTCCTGTTCATCTCTCAGACCCTCTCCCCGCAGCACTGAAGGGCGGGGCTTCACTATAGGGAGAGGCCACATTCATTATTACACAGTGCGATCCCACCCCGGTACAACGTCAGTCAGTGGGGCCTCTGGGAGTTCACTCCCGGGCTGCTCCTTGTATTAAAATAATCTTCATTCTAATAACTGGAACTGAACGGCCCATCTGGTTAATTATCTGGGGTCTGTCTGAAAGGCCGGGTGTAATTAAGAGGCTGACAGGTTTAATCAGAGCCGTAATACCACTTTATGAAAGGATCTGTTATTGAAACAGATTTGAATTGAGAGGAATGTTGAGTTCCTGAGCTCGCTGGGCCGCTGGTTTTGTTTGTTGAAAGGAAGTGGATTATTGGGAACTGATTCCTGTAAAGTCTGTGGGTTGTATAGCGAAGTAATACACAGACTACAAGAGTAACTTTAACAGGACTTTACTATTCGAAGGTCAGGGCGAATCTGCCCAATAAATCCTGACACCGCACTTATATACCGGTGTGGTCACCGTTGGTTTTACAGTATACAGCAGCCAAGGCAAAGTAGTGCCACACAAAATAGTTCTCTTAAAGGTGGACGGTTACATACAGTAGTTCTCTTAAAGGTAGAATAGTTACATACACTACAATCCTCCCTTTTTAGCTTACAACATACTTATTCCCCATTAACATAACATCATAACATATATACAACTTTATGCAAAACAGTTCACAGATTCAGTCTCTCTGGAGGTTTCCTGACTCTATCCGGATAATGCCTCAGTGGTGTAGTAGTTTTCGGCGGGGTAGTAGGTTCTTCTGGTAAGGTCGAGTCGGCTTGAAGGACAGTGTCAGGTTCACCTGATTCCAGTATCACCAGATCGGAGGTAGGTGTTCTGGGTATCTCTGCTTCAACATTAGCAGTGTAAGGTTGTGGAGTAGGTTGGCTCTTTGTGGATGACCATATGATCTGGTCAACATGGCGCCTTATTGTGCTGTCACCAATGTCCACGGTATACAGCAGCGGCCCTAGCCTTTTTACAATAGTTCCAGGCTGCCATTTCTCGGTACGGTAGTCCCGGGTCAAAACTTGTTGACCTATCTGAAAAGATCTAGTTGGCCTTTCATTCATGCCCTGGAATTGCCGGTTCTCTACGTCCCTTCTGACGTTTGGCTTAATCAAATCCAGCCGGCATCTCAGTCTTCTATTGAAAAACATCATGGCGGGAGTTTGATTTGTGACCGCATGTGTTGCATTCCTGTACGCCAACAAGAAGTTATCTACCTTATGTTGTAAGTTGATGTTTTCATTACCCATGGCCTTTATGGCCTTCTTGAAGGTCTGGACAAACCTTTCAGCTAATCCATTGGTGGCGGGATGGTATGGGGCTGACGTGTAGTGCTTGATCCCATTGCTTTTTAAGAATTTTCTGAATTCTTCGGACACAAATTGCGGTCCATTATCAGAACAGACCTGTTCTGGCAGCCCATTCCTGGCAAACATGGTCCTTAATACTGTGATGGTTTTTTCCGTGGTGGTGGAGGACATCTTTATTACCTCCGGCCACTTGGAGTGTGCATCCACCGCTATTAGAAACATTGAGTCCATAAATGGACCAGCAAAGTCGATGTGTACCCTTTGCCAAGGAGATGAGGGCCACTCCCATGGATGCAGAGGAGCGTGTGGTGGCGCGTTTTGGACCTTCTGGCATCCTAGACAGCTCTTGGTTATTTCTTCGATGTCTCCATCAATACCTGGCCACCACACAAACGCTCTTGCTAGGTTCTTCATTTTCACTCCACCCAGATGCCCCTCGTGAAGCTCCTTTAGCACCTTATGCTGAAGTTTGGGTGGAATCACCACTCTCGATCCACACATCAAGGTTCCTCGGCACACTGACAGCTGTTCTTTTCTTTGCGAAAATGCTGGCAGCGATGGTTCGCCAGGTGCTGCCCATCCCTCCACTGTTAAATCGTAGACTCGTGAGAGAGTCGGGTCATTCCTTGTTTCATTCTCGATCATCGAATTTGTCACTGGTAGACATTCTACTATGGACGAGTGGAACATCTCTACCGGGTCCACTGCAGCCGCCTCTTCAACTACCGGCAACGGTAGGCGCGATAACCCATCAGCATTTCCATGCTGTTTGGAGCTTTTGTATTCGATGTCATATTGGTGTGCCCCAAGTAACACGGACCACCTCTGTAACCTTTGCGCTGTCATAGTGGAAACGGCCTTGTTAGGGTTGAATATGGACACCAACGGCTGGTGGTCTGTCAGTAATGTGAACTTCTTGCCCTGCAGGTAATGATTGAATTTCTTTACTCCCCACACAAGGCTGAGGGCCTCCCTATCTATCTGGGCGTAATTTCGCTCAGCGGAGGTCAATGATCGGGACGCAAATGCGACTGGCCTTTCCGAGCCATTTGGGAACCTGTGTGAAAGTACTGCTCCAATTCCATAAGGGGAAGCATCACAAGCTAGCCGAAGAGGTAACGTTGGGTTGAAATGAGCCAACACTTCCTCAGAGGTAATCAACGCCTTGCTTCTGCGAAAGGCCTTTTTACAGTCCTTGCTCCACTTCCATGGCACTTCTTTCCGCAACAGAGTATTCAGCGGATGCAACACCGTGAATAAATTTGGCAGAAACTTGTGATAATAATTAATCAACCCCAGAAACGATCTCAACTGTGATATGTTTTCCGGAGCGGGGGCCTTCACGACAGCTTCTATTTTGTCAGGCGACTTGTGTAGCCCCTCTTGGTCAATGACATGACCGCAGTACGAGATCCATTTCTGGAAGAACTCACATTTCTGGCGATTAATTCGAAGGCCATATTCCTTCAACCTGGTGAGCACCCGTTTCAAATTTGTGAGGTGTTCCTTTTCGTCTTCTCCCGTAATCAGGATATCGTCCAAGTAACACTGCGTGCTTGGAATACCTTGTAAGACCAGCTCCATTGCCCTTTGCCAAATTGCTGGAGCCGAAGCTACTCCAAAAACCAGTCTATTATAACGATACAAGCCTCTGTGCGTGTTGATTGTGAGATACTGGCGCGACTCTTCCTTGACTTCCATTTGTAAGTATGCTTGTGCCAGGTCTATCTTGGTGAAGTGTTGCCCGCCAGACAATGAAGCAAAGATATCCTCAATCCGCGGAAGCGGGTATTGTACCGTGTGAAGCACCGGATTAACTGTGATCTTGAAGTCTCCGCAGATGCGGACCTTTCCCGGTCCCCCTGGCTTGTTACTTGATGAAGACTTCATGACGGGAACAATGGGCGTGGCCCACTCACTCCAGTCCACCTTAGACAGTACCCCTGAACGTTCAAGCTCTTCCAGTTCTGCCTCCACAGCAGGTCGTATCGCGTAAGGTACCGATCTGGCTTTGAAAAATTTTGGGCTTGCATGTTCTGCAATCTTGATTTTTGCTTTAATTCCTCTCAGTGTTCCCAGTCCTTGCTGGAATACCTCTTTAGCTTCGTCCAATATTCTGGACAACCGTTCAGGTTTGACCTCTTCCTTTCCGGAATCTACCGTCATTGTGTTTAGCGAATGCCAGTCTATCTTTATTTTCCTGATCCATTCCCGTCCCAGAAGTGGTGGACCTCCCTCGGGCAGCACATACATGTCCATCCTTTGGTGATCTTTGTCCTTGTATCTCACCTTGACTTCTATCTTTCCGATGGGGTATACTTTGTGCCCCGTGTATGTCTGCAATACCATCTCCGTATCCCGTAGGGGAATATGTTTGAATAACTTTTTGTAATCATGCTTATTCATGACCGTCAGCGCCGATCCGGTGTCCACTTCCATCTTCACTTGGACTTTTGCAATCTGTAGTGTGATCCAGATAGTTTGTCGGTCAGCTTCTTTACTCACATTGTGAATCCTCAGACTACCCAGTTCCTTGCTGTTGGAGTCTGCGTCTGAATTCTGTTTATCTGGACTCTTCCCAGTCACCTCATGTACCTTTCTGTACTTCTTCTGCGGTGACTTATTATTGCTGGTCATCTTTCCTGCCCGGCATACCTTAGCTATGTGGCCAAGCTTGCCACATTTCCTACATTCCTGGTTTTTAACCCAGCATTGGTTCTGGTCGTGTGTTGTCTTCCCACAACGATAACATTTCGTTGTACTCGAAGTCATTTGATCCACTCTGAGTACCGCTGTCTTCCGCTGCATTTCCGCCGTGCCTCTCGCTGCAGCTTCGTGCGATGCTGCAATAAGGACAGCCTTATCAAGTGTAAGATTGTTCTCTTCGAGCAGTCGTTTTTGTGTTCCTTCCTTCGACATTCCGCACACGAACTTGTCTCTCAGTGCCTCTGGCAGATTTACCCCAAACTGGCAGTATCTTGCTAGCCTCCGCAGTTCAACCAGGTACTCCGCGTTGCTTTCCTCTTTTCGTTGCATTCTCACGTAAAATTTAGATTGTTCCGCTAACATCAGCGGTGCGGGGTTCAAATGATCCTTCAGGACAGCAACAATATTAGCGAAAGACTGATCTGCCGGTTTAGCTGGTGATAGAAGATGCTTCAATAACCCGTATGTTCTCGCACCCATTAAGTTTAGTAAGGTTAGAGCTTTTTCATAATTTGCTAACTTATTGGCCGTACAATATATCTCGATGCGTTCTACATACGTGGGCCAATCTTCCACCTCGGCATCGAACCCGTTGATGTTACTACGCTTAGGCATCTTCACCTCTTCCTGAGAAACAACAACAATATTCTTTAACTTTTTCTTTTTTATTTTTCCAAGATGGCGGTTTCCCGCGCTTATCTTCTTTTCCTGCCCAATTTCAAAATGGCGGTTCCCGCTTCTGTCTTCTTCCCTGCCTACTGGCAGCTTCCCGCGTTTCTTCCCCTGGCGGGAGGGGTAAGCTTTCCCTCGGGCGACGGCCGCTGGCTTTCGCGGTTCGCAGCCTGTGCGTCGGCTTCAGCGCGTTCCCTTCTCTCGGCAGGGCAACCGGCGCTGGGTACAACCCGTTGGCGGCGAACAGTTTCAGCCGCTGGGCTGGTTCTTGCTCGGCCTTCCTTGCTCGGGCTCTGTCTCTCCCGCTCGCTCAGGCTCCCAATCGCGCCTCCCAGCCCTCTCGCAGTCCGGTGCTTCCCTCCCCGGCTGCGGCTGAGTTCTCCGCGGTTTATTTATTTTATCTCTTCCCGCGCCCTACGATCCCGGTCGCCGCTTTTCGTGGCCCTGGTCGCTGCCGGCCTTTTTCGCCGGTCGCGGTCTAGCTGTCTCACGACGCCGTTGCGTCTCCCAGCCCGCTTGTACCGCGGCTTCGTGCTCCACGCTGCCCCCGTCTCAGCGCCTCTGGGCCCGACTTCTGTCCGGCTCCTTTCCCCCCCGACCGTGGTCGAGTTCACCGCCCTTCTCCTTCGTTGATTTTATTTATTTTCCCTTTACTCACAGTCACCATGGCCGACTTGCTTCTCGTGCTGCTCGGCTCAAGCACCACCGTGGCAGAAGGGACAATCCGTGCCTGTTGCTGATGGAAGGCTGCGTGTCTGAAGTCTTCCTTCTTTCTTGCTGTGCAGACTCGAGTTTTCTCTCAGCAGAACGACGAGGGCGGTTGCCTCTTCTCGACACTTCGTTAACTGCTTCGGACGTATTGCTGCACGCAGGGTAAGATCGAACTCGTCGCCACTGTAAAGTCTGTGGGTTGTATAGCGAAGTAATACACAGACTACAAGAGTAACTTTAACAGGACTTTACTATTCGAAGGTCAGGGCGAATCTGCACAATAAATCCTGACACCGCACTTATATACCGGTGTGGTCACCGTTGGTATTACAGTATACAGCAACCAAGGCAAAGTAGTGCCACACATAAAATAGTTCTCTTAAAGGTGGATGGTTACATACAGTAGTTCTCTTAAAGGTACAATAGTTACATACACTACAATTCCCTTCACACAGCCCTATTAATGAGACCGAGGGTTGGGAGCGAGAGATTGAGGAACAGGCCATAATTAACAGGGGATTGTGGGGAGTTACTGGTGTCACTGACACTATTCCCAATAGGACGGAAGGTCATGGGGTCAAACCCCACCCCAGGCCCTGAGTATTATGGGATGTCCTGTCCTCTGGACCGGACGGTCAGCTGATGCTCTGTCTACCTGCCCAGGTGAGCATTAACCATCCAATGGGACTGTCTCAACCGGAGCAGGGATTTCTCCCGGTGCCCTGGACAACATTCCTCCCTCAATATACACCAGAATCAAACAATTCACCAGCCCATTGCTGTGGGATCTTCCTGTGCACAAGATTGGATGTGTTGGAAAAGGAAAAATATAAAAGGATTTGGAGAAAGGGCCGGGAATGGGCAGACAGCTCTAGATGAAGGGCTAGCACCCGCACAGGTCTAATGGGCCGAACGGCCTCTTTCTGTGCTGTAAATGCCAGGACCAGGGAACGTTGGGAATTCCCGAACTCCAGGTTCTTGGGGTCCCAGCACAGGTCGGTCTACCCCGAGCGGGCATCGATTGTCCACCGGGGGCGGTGGGACCTCGAGGGTCCAGGTCAGGATCACAGGCCTGATCCCTGGAAACAATTGTACAGCAGCCACTCACACAGAGAGGGCGGGGGGACAGCTATAGGAGTCCCGATATAGGGGTGTCAGCTGTGGCTCAGTGGGCAGCCTTCTCGCCCCTGGGTCAGAGGTCGGGGTTAAAGCCCCACTCCAGAGACTTGAGCACAAAATCCATGCCGACACTCTCAGTGCAGTACTGAAGGAGTGCTATACTGTCGTAGGGGCTGTACTGACGGAGTGCTGCACTGTCGGAGGGGCAGTACTGAGGGAGTACTGCACTGTCAGAGGGGCAGTACTGAGGGAGGGCTGCACTGTCAGAGGGGCAGTACTGAGGGTGCGCTGCACTGTCGGAGGGGCAGTACTGAGGGAGCGCTGCACTGTCGGAGGGGCAGTACTGAGGGTGCGCTGCACTGTCGGAGGGGCAGTACTGAGGGTGCGCTGCACTGTCGGAGGGGCAGTACTGAGGGTGCGCTGCACTGTCGGAGGGGCAGTACTGAGGGAGCGCTGCACTGTTGGAGGGGGCAGTACTGAGAGAGCGCTGCACTGTCAGAGGGGCAGTACTGAGTGAGCGCTGCACTGTCAGAGGGGCAGTACTGAGGGAGCGCCACACTGCTGGAGGGTCAGTACTGAGGGAGTGCTGCACTGTTGGAAGGTCAGTACTGAGGGAAAGCTGCACCGTCAGTGGGACAGCACTGAAGGAGTGCTGCACTGTTAGAGGGGCAGAACTGAGAGAGTGCTATACTGTCAGAGGAGCAGTACTGAGGGAGCGCTGCACTGTCGGAGGGGCAGTACTGAGGGAGCACTGCACTGTCGGAGGTTCAGTACTGAGGGAGCACTGCACTGTCACATGGGCAGTAATGAGGGAGTGCTGCAATGTCAGAGGGGCAGTGCTGAAGTTGTGCTGCACTGTCGGAGGGGCAGTACTGAGGGAGCACTGCACTGTCAGAGGGGCAGTACTGATGGAGCGTTGAACTGTCGGAGGGGCAGTACAGAGCGAGCACTGCACTGTCGGAGGGGCAGTACTGAGGGAGCGCTGCACTGTCGGAGGGGCAGTACTGAGGGAGCGCCACACTGTCGGAGATGCCGGCTTTCACGTAAGATGTTAAGTCAAGTCCCCATCTGCCCTCTCATGTGATCAATATTGATTGCACGGCATTGGTTTGAAAGAAAATAAAAATCTGGGATCAGTAAAAGCAATCACGAAGCTGTCGGATTGTTGTAAAAACCCACCTGGATCACTGATGTCCTTTAGGGATGAAACCTGCCGTCCTTACCCGGTTTACTGCTGTCTTGTTACAGCGAGTGTGCCATAAAACTCCTTTTATTACTCACAGCCCACAGAGGGTGTTTGAAGCACAATTGAACATCACCGATCCTGCTCTATAACTCAGCTGTGGAGGTTCCTGTAAAGTCTGTGGGTTGTACGGTTAATAATGACACAGACTTCAGGAGTAACAAACAAACAGGTCTTTACTATTCGAAGGTCAGGGCGAATCTGCCCCAGCAATCCTGCCACAACACTTATATACTGGTGTGGTCACTATCGGTATTACAGTATACAGAAGCCAAACAAATAGTGCCACACCTAAAGTAGTTCTCTTAAAGGTGAACGGTTACATTCAATAGTTCCCTTAAAGGTAGACGGGTACATACACTACAATCCTCCCTTTTTAGCTTATTACTTAGAGTCCCCATTAAACATACATATCTTCAACTTCCTATAAAACAAATTACAGATATAATCTCGGTGGAGTCAATGTCATATAAAACAATTTACAGATATAATCTTGGTGGGAACAGTTCACAGGTTCAGTCTCTGCGGAAACAGTTCATAGATTCAGTCTCTGATCTTGACTCGTTCCAAACAACATCTCTTTGGTGTAGCCGGTTCACATGGCTAGCGTGACTCCTCCATAGCCTTTTTCTTGACGTAACAGCTTGAACTTTCGTCCTGTTGAACCAGCAGTGCGGACTTTTACAACCAACTGGCTGTCTTGATATTTTCCAGTTTTTCAACTAATTTAGTTCCTTTCGTAGTGTCCCGCCTGAGATGGTAGAAGTGCTAATATTTTAGACAGTTATTATCTTCTGCTTCTTCTTTTTCTTTTCTGCCTTTTTGACACTCTCGGAGCTCCTTTCTCGGCTGCCAGCTGTAGCGCCACCAACTCTCTATGTTCCTTAGACCTTAAGTGCTTCATCCGGATTTCAGCACTTTGGGAGTTTTCATCACAAACTGAGCAGACCAGATCCTCGTAATATTCAGTGTCACTCAACAGGTCATGGTAATATTCGGGGTCATCCTGAGTTAGGCCAGTGAGAGGCCCTTCTACTTCCTTCTTATCCATCTGGACGTTAGCCGACGGTGGTTCCTTCCCTAACCATCTTTCTTGAAAAGACTTCTTCAAACATTCATATTCAATCCGCTCTTCCGGGGATGTCTGCCATTCCTTCACTACTGGCCTCATTTGTGAGTTCAATACCTTCCCTTCCATCGGGGATTTCGTTGTCAGGCTATTTAATCCTTCTACTGGAGTATCTGTTTCCACCCCCTTCTGTTCCCCTTGACGCAATTCAGCGTACTTTTGGCATCCTTGTAAAAGCTGTGTTGCCACCTCAGCTATCTCCGTGACTTTTGGAAGCATCGAATTCTTTCCCTTTGAACCCTGAAACTCGTGTTCCCATTTTGGAGTCTTGTCCCTCAGCATGTGTAAGAGTTGGCTGGCTGTTAACTCTTCTATGGGGACACTGTGGATTAGAGTCTTCTCCATTTCATCCACCTTTCCCTCCAATGTTTTCACCTTCCTTTCCTCCGGTGCTTTGGTTTTAAGCGCTCGAAGAAGTTGCGCCTTGATGTTCTCTAACTCCTGTTCAGGGGCCATTCCTACAGTCTCTGTGATCCTTCCAGTTGCCTTTCCTTCCACTGCCCGGATTCCTAGTTGAATATGTTCTTCAAGTTGTTGAACCTCGGCCATTGCCGCCTCATATTTGTCCTGGGTTGCCTTCAATAATTTAATGAGTTCTTGGACATCTTGAATTTCATGTTCTGCTATGTCTTCCACCTCTAATTTTTCATCGATGGATGGAATCTCTACCGATGAGTCTGTCTTGGCCTGGAGCTCATCAAACATTTCCTGCAGCCTTTGTAATTCTCGCTCATGTTCAACCTTTAGCTGTTCAGATGCTTTCACTAAAACTAGCTTTTCGGAGGTTGCCGAGTTAACCCCTTCCAGGATTGTCGTCTGGGCCTGTTCATACTGTTCTTTCAATTTGTTACACTCTGCTTGCAACGAGTCGTAGACATGAACTGGGATAAAATCCTGGCTTCCTGAAGATTCCTCTTCCTTTGGTTCGTTCTGTAAATATTCTAGTTCCTGAACAGCATCAGGGGAATGTGATTGGTATTTGGCCACGATGGCTCTATGGTCGCTCTCTGCTTGAGCTAGCTGTCTCTGTTGTCTTTCCAGGTTCTCCCATTCGGTGTCCCAGAACTTTTCCATATTTTTCATCTCTTGTACGAGACGGTCACTCAACTGTTCTAATTGTTGTCATACTTTGACATAAGTTTGAGTCCGAACTCGGTGTTCTTCCGTCGTGGATGAATCCTTTGCTTGAACAGGCTCAGAATTCTCTGTCAACCTGGAGTTCTGCTCTGCAGCTTTACTCTTCTTGGTAACATAAGTCCTTCTGCATGTCTTCGTTTCCTTCCCCATCGTCGGCAAGTCCCTTTTAGCCTTGTCTTCCATATTTGAATTGGTCTTATCGTCATCCATTTCAGAATCTGAGCTGATAGCTTGCACCGAGTCCTCCCTCATTATGGCTTTTAGGTAGTGCCATTCCATATCTATTTTCTTAATCCACTCCCATCCTAGAAGTGGTGGTCCTCCTTCAGGTAATACGTACAAGTTCATTCTTGGGTGTTCTTTACCCCTATCTCTCACCTTGACTCTTATTTTCCCCATGGGGTATACGTTATGCCCTGTGTATGTCTGTAATACGAACTTGGTATTTCTTAAAGGTGTGTGAGAGAATAGCCGGTGGTAGTCCCTTCGGTTGATGACTGATAGAGCTGATCCAGTGTCCAGCTCCATCCTTACTTGGACTCCAGCTATTTTTAGTATGACCCAGATGGTTTGTAGATCCGTTTCTTTACCCACATTGTGGATTCTCAGACTACCCAGCTCCTGGTTGTTTGGGTCTGAGTCTGAATTCTGTTCGTCTGAACTCTTCTCAGCCACCTTGTGTACCTTGTTGTACTTTTCTTGTGGTGGCTTCCTTTGATTGTTGGTCTTCTTCCCTGACCGGCATACCTTCGCGATGTGACCCAGTTTGCCACATTTCCTACACTCTTGGTTCTTAAACCAGCATTGATTCTGGTCATGCGTTGTCTTCCCACAACGGTAGCATTTTGTTGTGCTTGAAGTAATTTGGTCCACCCCGAGTGCCGCCGCCTTTAGTTGCATTTCCGCCGTTCCTTTCGCTGCGGCTTCGTGTGATGCAGCTATAAGAGTCATAGAGTCATAGAGTTTTACAGCACAGAAAGAGGCCCTTCGGCCCATCGTGTCTGCGCCGCCCATCCATCCCTGTCCAGTCTAATCCCATTTTCCAGCATTTGGTCCATAGCCTTGTATGCAATGGCATTTCAAGTGCTCATCCAAATGCTTCTTGAATGTTGTGAGGGTTCCTGCCTCTACCACCCTTTCAGGCATTGAATTCCACATTCCAACCACCCTCTGGGTGAAGAAGTTCCTCCTCAAATCCCCTCTAAATCTCCTGCCCCTTACCCTGAATCTATGCCCCCTTGTTATTGACCCCCCCACTAAGGGGAAAAGTTCCTCTTTATCTACCCTATCTATCCCCCTCATCATTTTGTACACCTCAATCAGGTCCCCCCTCAGCCTTCTCTGCTCCAAGGAAAACAACCCCAGCCTGTCCAGCCTCTCTTCATAGCTGAGGCACTCCATCCCAGGTAACATCCTGGTGAATCTTCTCTGCACCCTCTCCAAAGCAATCACATCCTTCCTATAGTGAGGCGACCAGAACTGCACACAGTACTCCAGCTGTGGCCTCACCAGCGTTTTGTACAGCTCCATCATAACCTCCCTGCTCTTATATTCTATGCCTCGGCTATAAGGACAGCCCTGTCCAGTGTGAGGTCGTTCTCTTCCAGTAGTCGCTTCTGCGTCCCTTCTTTGGACAATCCGCATACGAACTTGTCCCGCAGTGCTTCTGTCAGATTCCCTCCGAACTGGCAGTATTTCGCTAGCCTACGCAGTTCGACCAAGTACTCCGCATTGCTTTCGTCTTTCCTCTGCGTTCTTGCGTAGAATTTGAATCGTTCAGCCAGCATCAACGGTGTGGGGTTCAAGTGGTCCTTCAGCACAGCCACAATCTCTTCGAAGGTCTGATCCGCTGGTTTATCTGGTGCTATTAGATGCTTCAAGAGCCCGTATGTTTTTGCTCCCATCGAGTTTAGCAATGTTATCGCCTTGTCGTCTTCCTCTATTTTGTTGGCTTCGCAATAGATCTCTATGCGTTCCACGTACGTGGCCCAGTCTTCTATTTCAGAATTAAAGTCGTTAATATTCCCTCGCTTAGGCATCTTTCTTCCCTTGGGAGCAGCACCAGTATTTCTTTAAGTATTCTTATTTCTAAGATGGCGGTTTTCCCGCGAAATCGGCGGTTTCCCGCTCTTTCCTTCTCTCCCCGCCCACTTCAATGGCGGTATGTCAGTTAAGATGGCGGTTTTCCCGCGAAAATGGCGGTTTCCCGCTCTTCCTTTCTCTCCCCGCCCACTTCAGTGGCAGTTTCCCGCTTCTGTCGTCTCCTCCGCCTAATGGCGGCTTCCCGCGTTTCTTCCTGGTGGAAGGGGTACGCTTTCCCCACAGCGGACAGGTTCAGCCACTGGGCTGGTTCTCGCACAGCTCCCCTTACTCGGCTCTGTCTTTTCCTCCCGCCCGCACGGCTCTACCGGCGCTGGGTACACCCCGTTAACGGAGGACAGTTCAGCCGCTGGACTGGCTCTCGCGCAGTCTCTCTCCCCTTGCTCGGCTCTGTCTCTCTCTCCCACCCGCACGGTTCCTGTTCACCTCCCAGCCCTCTCGCAGACCGGTGTTTCCCTCCCCGGCTGCAGCTGGGTTTCTCTTCCCGCGCCGACTCCCAGTCTCAGCGCTTCGTGGCTGCGGTCGCTGCCCGGCTTTTCCCGCCGATCGCGGTCCGGCTGTCACCCGACGCCGTTGGACCCGACTTTCTGACCGGCTCGGTTCCCCCTCGACCGCGGTCGAGTGCACAGCCCTTATCCTCCGGATATTCTCTACACTTTCCCCTACTCACAGTCTCCGCGGCCGCCTTGTTTCCTGCTGATCGGCTCACTCCGCACCGTGGTAGAAGGGTAGTCAGTGCCTGTTGCTAATGGAAGCTTTTGTTGCTAAAGTCTTCCTCCTTCCTCCTGCTGCAGCCTCGTGTTTTCTTCCAGCAGCACGACGAGGGCGGTTGCCTCTCTTCGACGCTCTTCGTTGCTTTGGTAGTCTTGCCGCAGGGTACGATCGGACTCGTCGCCACTGTAAAGTCTGTGGGTTGTACAGTTAATAACGACACAGACTTCAGGAATAACAAACAAACAGGTCTTTACTATTCGAAGGTCAGGGCAAATCTGCCCCAGCAATCCTGCCACAACACTTATATAATGGTGTGGTCACTATCGGTATTACAGTATACAGAAGCCAAACAAATAGTGCCACACCTAAAGTAGTTCTCTTAAAGGTGAATGGTTACATGCAATAGTTCGCTTAAAGGTAGACGGGTGCATACATTACAGTTCCGGTTGGAGAAGATTCACTAAATCAGCTCATTGTTTAAACTGCCACAAGCGATGTGAGATCATTCAGAACACATCTTTATCACAAAGCTCACACAACAACAGGAACAGACTGGAGGGAGCGAGACTCCCTCACCCCTAGCCCAGGGAATAGACTGGAGGGTGCGAGACCGCCTCACCCCTAGCCCAGGGAACAGATTGGAGGGAGCGAGACTCCCTCACCCCTAGTCCATGGAACAGACTGGAGGAGAGAGACTCCCTCAAACCTAGCCTAGGGTAGAGACTGGATAGAGCGAGACTCCCTCACCCCTAGCCCAGGGAACAGACGGGAGGGGGCGAGACTCGCTCACCCTAGCCCAGGGAACAGATTGGAGGGAGCGAGACTCCCTCACCCCTAGCCCAGGGAACAGACTGGAGGGAACGAGACACCCTCACCCCTAGCCCAGGGAACAGACTGGAGGGAGCGAGACTCCCTCACCCTTAGTCCAGGGTACAGACTGGAGGGAGAGAGACTCTCTCACCCCTAGCCCAGGGAAAAGACTGGAGGGAGCAAGACAGCCTCACCCCTAGCCCACGGAACAGACTGGAGGGAGGGAGACTCCCTCACCCCTAGCCCAGGGAACAGACTGGAGGGAGCGAGACTCCCTCACCCCTAGCCCAGGGAACAGACTGGAGGGAGCGAGACTCCCTCACCCCTAGCCCAGGGAACAGACTGGAGGGAGTGAGCCTCCCTCACCCCTAGCCCAGGGAACAGACTGGAGGGAGCGAGACTCCCTCACACCTAGCGCAGGGAACAGACTGGAGGGACCGAGACTCCCTCACCCCTAGCCCAGGGAACAGACTGGAGGGAGCGAGACTCCCTCACCCCTAGCCCAAGAAACAGACTGGTGGGAGCGTGACTCCCTAACCCCTAGCCCAGGGAACAGACTGGAGGCAGCGAATCTCCCTCACCCCTAGCCCAGGAAACAGACTTGAGGGAGCGAGGCTTCCTCACCCCTAGCCCAGGGAACAGACTGGAGGGAGCGAGACTCCCTCACCCCTAGCCCAGGGAACAGACTGGACGGAGCGAGGCTCCCTCACCCCTAGCCCAGGGAACAGACTGGAGGGAGCGAGACGCTCTCACCCCTAGCCCAGGGAACAGACTGGAGGGAGCGAGACTCCCTCACCCCTAGCCCAGGGAACAGACTGGAGGGGGCGAGACTCCCTCACCCCTAGGCCAAGGAACAGACTGGAGGGAGCGAGACTCCCTCACCCCTAGCCCAGGGAACAGACTGGAGGTAGAGAGACTCAATCATCCTGAGCCCGGGAACAGACTGGAGGTAGCGAGACTCCCTCACCCCTAGCCCAGGGAACAGACTGGAGGGAGCGAGACTCCCTTACCCCTAGCCCAGGGAACAGACTGGAGGGAGCGAGACTCCCTCACCCCTAGCCCAGGGAACAGACTGGAGGGAGCGAGTCTCCCTCACCCCTAGCCCAGGGAACAGAATGGAGGGAGCGAGGCTCCCTCACCCCTAGCCCAGGGAACAGACTGGAGGGAGCGAGACTCCCTCACCCCTAGCCCAGGGAACAGACTGGTGGGAGAGAGACTCCCTCACCCTGAGCCCAGGGAACAGACTGGATGGAGCGAGACTCCCTCACCCCTAGCCCAGGGAACAGACTGGAGGGAGCGAGACTCCCTCAGCCCTAGCCCAGGGAACAGACTGGAGGGAGCGAGACTCCCTCACCCCTAGCCCAGGGAACAGACTGGAGGGAGCGAGACTCCGTCACCCCTAGCCCAGGGGACAGACTGGTGGGAGCGAGACTCCCTCACCCCTAGCCCAGGGAACAGACTGGAGGGAGCGAGACTCCCTCACCCCTAGCCCAGGGAACAGACTGGAGGGAGCGAGACTCCCTCACCCTTAGCCCAGGGAACAGACTGGAGGGAGCGAGACTCCCTCACCCCTAGCCCAGGGAACAGAGCGGAGGGAGCGAGACTCCCTCAACCCTAGCCGAGGGAACAGATTGGAGGGAGCGAGACTCCCTCACCCCTAGCCCAGAGAACAGACTGGAGGGAACGAGACACCCTCACCCCTAGCCCAGGGAACAGACTGGAGGGAGCAAGACTCCCTCACCCCTAGCTCAGGGAACAGACTGGAGGGGGCGAGACTCACTCACCCCTAGCCCAGGGAACAGACTGGAGGGAGCGAGACTCCCTCACCCCCAGCCCAGGGAACAGACTGGAGGGAGCGAGACTCCATCACCCCTAGCCCAGGGAACAGACTGCAGGGAGCGAGACTCCCTCACCCCTAGCACAGGGAACAGACTGGAGGAGAGAGACTCCCTCAAACCTAGCCTAGGGTAGAGACTGGATAGAGCGAGACTCCCTCACCCCTAGCCAAGGGAACAGACTGCAGGGAGCGAGACTCCCTCAACCCCAGCCCAGGGAACAGACTGCAGGGAGCGAGACTCCCTCAACCCTAGCCCAGGGAGCAGACTGGAGGGAGAGAGATTCCCTCACCCCCAGCCCAAGAAACAGACTGGTGGGAGCGAGACTCCCTAACCCCTAGCCCAGGGAACAGACTGGAGGCAGCGAAACTCCATCACCCCTAGCCCAGAAAACAGACTGGAGGGAGCGAGATGCCCTCACCACTAGCCCAGGGAACAGACTGGAGGGAGCGAGACTCACTCACCCCTAGCCCAGGGAACAGGCTGGAGGGAGCGAGACTCCCTCACCCCTAGCCCGGGGAACAGACTGGAGGGAGCGAAACTCCCTCACCCCTAGCCCAGGGAACAGACTGGAGGGAGCGAGACTCCCTCGCCCCTAGCCCAGGGAACAGACTGGAGGGAGCGAGACTCCCGCACCCCTAGCCCAGGGAACAGACTGGAGGGAGCGAGACTCCCTCACCCCTAGCCGAGGGAACAGATTGGAGGGAGCGAGACTCTCTCACCCCTATGCCAAGGAACAGACTGGAGGGAGCGAGTCTCCCTCACGCCCAGCCCAGGGAACAGACTGGAGGGAGAGAGACTCCCTCACACTGAGCCCAGGGAACAGACTGGAGGGAGCGAGACTCCCTCACCCCTATCCCAGGGAACAGACTGGAGGGAGAGAGACTCCCTCACCCCTAGCCCAGGGAACAGACTGGCGGGAGCGAGACTCCCTCACCCCTAGCCCAGGGAACAGACTGGAGGGAGCGAGACTCCCTCACCCCTAGCCGAGGGAACAGATTGGAGGGAGCGAGACTCCCTCACCCCTAGCCCAGGGAACAGACTGGAGGGAGCGAGACTGCCTCACCCATAGGCCAAGGAACAGACTGGAGGGAGCGAGACTCCCTCACCCCTATTCCAGGGAACAGACTGGAGGGAGAGAGACTCCATCACCCCTAGCCCAGGGAACAGACTGGAGGGAGAGAGACTCCCTCACCCCTAGCCCAGGGAACAGACTGGAGGGAGAGAGACTCCCTCACCCTTAGCCCAGGGAACAGACTGGAGGGAGCGAGACTCCCTCACCCCTAGCCCAGGGAACAGACTGGAGGGAGCGAGACTCCCTCAGCCCTAGCCCAGGGAACAGACTGGAGGGAGCGAGACTCCCTCACCCCTAGCCCAGGGAACAGACTGGAGGGAGCGAGACTCCCTCACCCAAAGGCCAAGGAACAGACTGGAGGGAGCGAGACTCCCTCACCCCTAGCCCAGGGAACAGACTGGAGGGAGAGAGACTCACTCATCCTGAGCCCGGGAACAGACTGGAGCTAGCGAGTCTCCCTCACCCCTAGCCCAGGGAACAGACTGGAGGTAGAGAGACTCACTCATCCTGAGCCCGGGAACAGACTGGAGCTAGCGAGACTCCCTCATCCCTAGCCCAGGGAACAGACTGGAGGGAGCGAGACTTTCTCACCCCTAGCCGAGGGAACAGACTGGAGGGAGCGAGACTCCCTCACCCCTAGCTCAGGGAACAGACTGGAGGGAGCGAGACTCCCTCACCCCTAGGCCAAGGAACAGACTGGAGGGAGCGAGACTCCCTCACCCCTAGCCCAGGGAACAGACTGGAGGTAGAGAGACTCACTCATCCTGAGCCCGGGAACAGACTGGAGCTAGCGAGACTCCCTCACCCCTAGCCCAGGAAACAGACTGGAGGGAGCGAGACTTCCTCACCCCTAGCCCAGGGAACAGACTGGAGGGAGCGAGACTCCCTCACCCCTAGCCCAGGGAACAGACTGGAGGGAGCGAGACTCCCTCACCCCTAGCCCAGGGAACAGACTGGAGGGAGCGAGACTCCCTCATCCCTAGCCCAGGGAACAGACTGGAGGGAGCGAGACTCCCTCACCCTTAGCCCAGGGAACAGACTGGAGGGAGCGAGACTCCCTCACCCCTAGCCCAGGGAACAGAGCGGAGGGAGCGAGACTCCCTCACCCCTAGCCGAGGGAACAGATTGGAGGGAGCGAGACTCCCTCACCCCTAGCCCAGGGAACAGACTGTAGGGAACGAGACACCCTCACCCCTAGCCCAGGGAACAGACTGGAGGGAGCAAGACTCCCTCACCCCTAGCTCAGGGAACAGACTGGAGGGGGCGAGACTCACTCACCCCTAGCCCAGGGAACAGACTGGAGGGAGCGAGACTCCCTCACCCCCAGCCCAGGGAACAGACTGGAGGGAGCGAGACTCCATCACCCCTAGCCCAGGGAACAGACTGCAGGGAGCGAGACTCCCTCACCCCTAGCACAGGGAACAGACTGGAGGAGAGAGACTCCCTCACCCCTAGCCCAGGGAACAGACTGGAGGGAGAGAGATTCCCTCACCCCCAGCCCAAGAAACAGACTGGTGGGAGCGAGACTCCCTAACCCCTAGCCCAGGGAACAGACTGGAGGCAGCGAAACTCCATCACCCCTAGCCCAGAAAACAGACTGGAGGGAGCGAGATGCCCTCACCACTAGCCCAGGGAACAGACTGGAGGGAGCGAGACTCACTCACCCCTAGCCCAGTGAACAGGCTGGAGGGAGCGAGATTCCCTCACCCCTAGCCCGGGGAACAGACTGGAGGGAGCGAGACTCCCTCACCCCTAGCCCAGGGAACAGACTGGAGGGAGCGAGACTCCCTCACCCCTAGCCGAGGGAACAGATTGGAGGGAGCGAGACTCTCTCACCCCTATGCCAAGGAACAGACTGGAGGGAGCGAGTCTCCCTCACCCCCAGCCCAGGGAACAGACTGGAGGGAGAGAGACTCCCTCACCCTGAGCCCAGGGAACAGACTGGAGGGAGCGAGACTCCCTCACCCCTAGCCCAGGGAACAGACTGGAGGGAGAGAGACTCCCTCACCCCTAGCCCAGGGAACAGACTGGCGGGAGCGAGACTCCCTCACCCCTAGCCCAGGGAACAGACTGGAGGGAGCGAGACTCCCTCACCCCTAGCCGAGGGAACAGATTGGAGGGAGCGAGACTCCCTCACCCCTAGCCCAGGGAACAGACTGGAGGGAGCGAGACTGCCTCACCCCGAGGCCAAGGAACAGACTGGAGGGAGCGAGACTCCCTCACCCCTATTCCAGGGAACAGACTGGAGGGAGAGAGACTCCCTCACCCCTAGCCCAGGGAACAGACTGGAGGGAGAGAGACTCCCTCACCCTTAGCCCAGGGAACAGACTGGAGGGAGCGAGACTCCCTCACCCCTAGCCCAGGGAACAGACTGGAGGGAGCGAGACTCCCTCAGCCCTAGCCCAGGGAACAGACTGGAGGGAGCGAGACTCCCTCACCCCTAGCCCAGGGAACAGACTGGAGGGAGCGAGACTCCCTCACCCCAAGGCCAAGGAACAGACTGGAGGGAGCGAGACTCCCTCACCCCTAGCCCAGGGAACAGACTGGAGGGAGAGAGACTCACTCATCCTGAGCCCGGGAACAGACTGGAGCTAGCGAGACTCCCTCACCCCTAGCCCAGGGAACAGACTGGAGTTGGAGAGACTCACTCATCCTGAGCCCGGGAACAGACTGGAGCTAGCGAGACTCCCTCATCCCTAGCCCAGGGAACAGACTGGAGGGAGCGAGACTTCCTCACCCCTAGCCCAGGGAACAGACTGGAGGGAGCGAGACTCCCTCACCCCTAGCTCAGGGAACAGACTGGAGGGAGCGAGACTCCCTCACCCCTAGGCCAAGGAACAGACTGGAGGGAGCGAGACTCCCTCACCCCTAGCCCAGGGAACAGACTGGAGGTAGAGAGACTCACTCATCCTGAGCCCGGGAACAGACTGGAGCTAGCGAGACTCCCTCACCCCTAGCCCAGGGAACAGACTGGAGGGAGCGAGACTTCCTCACCCCTAGCCCAGGGAACAGACTGGAGGGAGCGAGACTCCCTCACCCCTAGCCCAGGGAACAGACTGGAGGGAGCGAGACTCCCTCACCCCTAGCCCAGGGAACAGACTGGAGGGAGCGAGACTCCCTCACCCCTAGCCCAGGGAACAGACTGGATGTAACGAGACTCCCTCATCCCTAGCCCAGGGAACAGACTGGAGGGAGCGAGACTCCCTCACCCTTAGCCCAGGGAACAGACTGGAGGGAGCGAGACTCCCTCACCCCTAGCCCAGGGAACAGACTGGAGGGAGCGAGACTCCCTCACCCCTAGCCCAGGGAACAGACTGGAGGGAGCGAGGCTCCCTCACCCCTAGCCCAGGGAACAGACTGGAGAGAGCGAGACTCCCTCGCCCCTAGCCCAGGGAACAGACTGGAGGGAGCGAGACTCCCTAACCCCTAGCCCAGGGAACAGACTGGAGGCAGCGAAACTCCCTCACCCCTAGCCCAGGAAACAGACTGGAGGGAGCGAGACGCCCTCACCCCTAGGCCAGGGAACAGACTGGAGGGAGCGAGACTCAGTCACCCCTAGCCCAGGGAACAGACTGGTGGGAGCGAGACTCCCTCACCCCTAGCCCAGGGAACAGAGCGGAGGGAGCGATACTCCCTCACCCCTAGCCCAGGGAACAGACTGGAGGGAGCGAGACTCCCTCACCCCTAGCCCAGGGAACAGACTGGAGGGAGCGAGACTCCCTCACCCCCAGCCGAGGGAACAGACTGGAGGGAACGAGACACCCTCACCCCTAGCCCAGGGAACAGACTGGAGGGAGCAAGACTCCCTCACCCCTAGCTCAGGGAACAGACTGGAGGGGGCGAGACTCCCTCACCCCTTGCCCAGGGAACAGACTGGAGGGAGCGAGACTCCATCACCCCTAGCCCAGGGAACAAACTGGAGGAAGCGAGACTCCCTCACCCCCAGCCCAGGGAACAGACTGGAGGGAGCGAGACTCCATCACCCCTAGCCCAGGGAACAGACTGCAGGGAGCGAGACTCCCTCACCCCTTGCACAAGGAACAGACTGGAGGAGAGAGACTCCCTCAAACCTAGCCTAGGGTAGAGACTGGATAGAGCGAGACTCCCCCACCCCTAGCCCAGGGAACAGACTGGAGGGGGCAAGACTCCCTCACCCCTAGCCCAGGGAACAGACTGGAAGGAGCGAGACTCCCTCACCCCTTGCCCAGGGAACAGACTGGAGGGAGCGAGACTCCCTCACCCCTAGCCCAGGGAACAGACTGGAGGGAGCAAGTCTCCCTCACCCTTAGCCCAGGGAACAGACTGGAGGGAGCGAGACTCCCTCACCCCTAGCCCAGGGAACAGACTGGAGGGAGCGAGACGCCCTCACCACTAGCCCAGGGAACAGACTGGAGGGAGCGAGACTCACTCACCCTTAGCCCAGGGAACAGGCTGGAGGGAGCGAGACTCCCTCACCCCTAGCCCGGGGAACAGACTGGAGGGAGCGAGACTCCCTCACCCCTATCCCAGGGAACAGACAGGAGGGAGCGAGACTCCCTCACCCCTAGCCGAGGGTACAGATTGGAGGGAGCGAGACTCCCTCACCCCTAGCACAGGGAACAGACTGGAGGGAGCCACACTCCCTCACCCCTAGCCCAGGGAACAGACTGGAGGGAGCGAGACTCCCTCACCCCTAGCCCAGGGAACAGACTGGAGGGAGAGAGACTCCCTCACCCTGAGCCCAGGGAACAGACTGGAGGGAGCGAGGCTCCCTCACCCCTAGCCCAGGGAACAGACTGGAGAGAGCGAGACTCCCTCGCCCCCAGCCCAGGGAACAGACTGGAGGGAGCGAGACTCCCTAACCCCTAGCCCAGGGAACAGACTGGAGGCAGCGAAACTCCCTCACCCCTAGCCCAGGAAACAGACTGGAGGGAGCGAGACGCCCTCACCCCTAGGCCAGGGAACAGACTGGAGGGAGCGAGACTCCCTCACCCCTAGCCCAGGGAACAGAGCGGAGGGAGCGATACTCCCTCACCCCTAGCCCAGGGAACAGACTGGAGGGAGCGAGACCCCCTCACCCCTAGCCCAGGGAACAGACTGGAGGGAGCGAGACTCCCTCACCCCTAGCCGAGGGAACAGACTGGAGGGAACGAGACACCCTCACCCCTAGCCCAGGGAACAGACTGGAGGGAGCAAGACTCCCTCACCCCTAGCTCAGGGAACAGACTGGAGGGGGCGAGACTCCCTCACCCCTTGCCCAGGGAACAGACTGGAGGGAGCGAGACTCCATCACCCCTAGCCCAGGGAACAAACTGGAGGAAGCGAGACTCCCTCACCCCCAGCCCAGGGAACAGACTGGAGGGAGCGAGACTCCATCACCCCTAGCCCAGGGAACAGACTGCAGGGAGCGAGACTCCCTCACCCCTTGCACAAGGAACAGACTGGAGGAGAGAGACTCCCTCAAACCTAGCCTAGGGTAGAGACTGGATAGAGCGAGACTCCCCCACCCCTAGCCCAGGGAACAGACTGGAGGGGGCAAGACTCCCTCACCCCTAGCCCAGGGAACAGACTGGAAGGAGCGAGACTCCCTCACCCCTAGCCCAGGGAACAGACTGGAGGGAGCGAGACTCCCTCACCCCTAGCCCAGGGAACAGACTGGAGGGAGCGAGACTCCCTCACCCCTAGCACAGGGAACAGACTGGAGGGAGCGAGACTCCCTCACCCCTAGCCCAGGGAACAGACTGGAGGGAGCGAGACTCCCTCACCCCTAGCCCAGGGAACAGACTGGAGGGAGCGAGACTCCCTCACCCCTAGCCCAGGGAACAGACTGGAGGGAGCGAGACTCCCTCACCCCTAGCCCAGGGAACAGACTGCAGGGAGCGAGACTCCCTCAAACCTAGCCCTGGGAGCAGACTGGAGGGAGAGAGATTCCCTCACCCCTAGCCCAAGAAACAGACTGGTGGGAGCGAGACTCCCTAACCCCGAGCCCAGGGAACAGACTGGAGGCAGCGAAACTCCATCACCCCTAGCCCAGAAAACAGACTGGAGGGAGCGAGACGCCCTCACCACTAGCCCAGGGAACAGACTGGAGGGAGCGAGACTCACTCACCCTTAGCCCAGGGAACAGGCTGGAGGGAGCGAGACTCCCTCACCCCTAGCCCGGGGAACAGACTGGAGGGAGCGAGACTCCCTCACCCCTATCCCAGGGAACAGACAGGAGGGAGCGAGACTCCCTCACCCCTAGCCGAGGGTACAGATTGGAGGGAGCGAGACTCCCTCACCCCTAGCACAGGGAACAGCCTGGAGGGAGCCACACTCCCTCACCCCTAGCCCAGGGAACAGACTGGAGGGAGCGAGACTCCCTCACCCCTAGCCCAGGGAACAGACTGGAGGGAGAGAGACTCCCTCACCCTGAGCCCAGGGAACAGACTGGAGGGAGCGAGACTCCCTCACCCCTAGCCCAGGGAACAGACTGGAGGGAGAGAGACTCCCTCACCCTGAGCCCAGGGAACAGACCGGAGGGAGCGAGACTCCCTCACCCCTAGCACAGGGAACAGACTGGAGGGAGCGAGACTCCCTCACCCCTAGCCCAGGGAACAGACTGGAGGGAGCGAGACTCCCTCACCCCTAGCCCAGGGAACAGACTGGAGGGAGTGAGACTCCCTCACCCCTAGCCCAGGGAACAGACTGGAGGGAGCGAGACTCCCTCACCCCTAGGCCAAGGAACAGACTGGAGGGAGCGAGACTCCCTCACCCCTAGCCCAGGGAACAGACTGGAGGTAGAGAGACTCACTCATCCTGAGCCCGGGAACAGACTGGAGGTAGCGAGACTCCCTCACCCCTAGCCCAGGGAACAGACTGGAGGGAGCGAGACTCCCTCACCCCTAGGCCAAGAAACAGACTGGAGGGAGCGAGACTCCCTCACCCCTAGCCCAGGGAACAGACTGGAGGGAGCGAGACTCACTCACCCCTTGTCCAGGGAACAGATTGGAGGGAGCGAGACTCCCTCACCCCTAGCCGAGGGAACAGATTGGAGGGAGCGAGACTCCCTCACCCCTAGCCCAGGGAACAGACTGGAGGGAGCGAGACTCCCTCACCCCTAGGCCAAGGAACAGACTGGAGGGAGCGAGACTCCCTCACCCCTATTCCAGGGAACAGACTGGATGGAGAGAGACTCCATCACCCCTAGCCCAGGGAACAGACTGGAGGGAGAGAGACTCCCTCACCCCTAGCCCAGGGAACAGACTGGAGGGAGAGAGACTCCCTCACCCTTAGCCCAGGGAACAGACTGGAGGGAGCGAGACTCCCTCACCCCTAGCCCAGGGAACAGACTGGAGGGAGCGAGACTCCCTCAGCCCTAGCCCAGGGAACAGACTGGAGGGAGCGAGATTCCCTCACCCCTAGCCCAGGGAACAGACTGGAGGGAGCGAGACTCCCTCACCCCTAGCCCAGGGAGCAGACTGGATGGAGAGAGGTTCCCTCACCCCTAGCCCAAGAAACAGACTGGAGGGAGCGAGACTCCCTCACCCCTAGCCCAGGAAACAGACTGGAGGGAGCGAGACGCCCTCACCCCTAGCCCAGGGAACAGACTGGAGGGGGCGAGACTCACTCACCCCTAGCCCAGGGAACAGACTGGAGGGAGCGAGACTCCCTCACCCCTAGCCGAGGGAACAGACTGGAGGGAGCGAGACTCCCTCACCCCTAGCCCGGGGAACCGACTGGAGGGAGTGAGACTCCCTCACCCCTTGCCCGGGGAACAGACTGGAGGGAGCGAGACTCCCTCACCCCTAGCCCAGGGAACAGACTGGAGGGAGCGAGACTCCCTCACCCCTAGCCCTGGGAACAGACTGGAGGGAGCGAGACTGCCTCACCCCTTGCCCAGGGAACAGACTGGTGGGAGCGAGACTCACTCGCCCCTAGCCCAGGGAACAGACTGGAGGGAGCGAGACTCCCTCACCCCTAGCCCAGGGAACAGACTGGAGGGAGCGAGACTCCCTCACCCCTAGCCCAGGGAACAGACTGGAGGGAGAGAGACTCCCTCACCCTGAGCCCAGGGAACAGACTGGAGGGAGCGAGACTCCCTCACCCCTAGCCCAGGGAACAGACTGGAGGGAGCGAGTCTCCCTCACCCCTAGCCCAGGGAACAGACTGGAGGGAGCGAGACTCCCTCACCCCTTGCCCAGGGAACAGACTGGAGGGAGCGAGACTCCCTCATCCCTAGCCCAGGAAACAGACTGGAGGGAGCGAGACTCCCTCACCCCTAGCCCAGGGAACAGACTGCAGGGAGCGAGACTCCCTCACCCCTAGCCCAGGGAACAGACTGGAGGGAGCGAGACTCCCTCACCCCTAGCCCAGGGAACAGACTGGAGGTAGCGAGACTCCCTCACCCCCAGCCCAGGGAACAGACTGGAGGGAGCGAGACTCCCTCACCCCTAGCCCAGGGAACAGACTGGAGGGAGAGAGACTCCCTCGCCCCTAGCCCAGGGAACAGACTGGAGGGAGCGAGACTCCCTCACCCCTAGCCCAGGGAACAGACTGGAGGGAGCGAGACTCCCTCACCCCTAGCCCGGGGAACCGACTGGAGGGAGCGAGACTCCCTCACCCCTTGCCCGGGGAACAGACTGGAGGGAGCGAGACTCCCTCACCCCTAGCCCAGGGAACAGACTGGAGGGAGCGAGACTCCCTCACCCCTAGCCCTGGGAACAGACTGGAGGGAGCGAGACTGCCTCACCCCAAGCCCAGGGAACAGACTGGAGGGAGCGAGACTCACTCGCCCCTAGCCCAGGGAACAGACTGGAGGGAGCGAGACTCCCTCACCCCTAGCCCAGGGAACAGACTGGAGGGAGCGAGACACCCTCACCCCTAGCCCAGGGAACAGACTGGAGGGAGCGAGTCTCCCTCACCCCTAGCCCAGGGAACAGACTGGAGGGAGCGAGACTCCCTCACCCCTTGCCCAGGGAACAGACTGGAGGGAGCGAGACTCCCTCATCCCTAGCCCAGGAAACAGACTGGAGGGAGCGAGACTCCCTCACCCCTAGCCCAGGGAACAGACTGCAGGGAGCGATACTCCCTCACCCCTAGCCCAGGGAACAGACTGGAGGGAGCGAGACTCCCTCACCCCTAGCCCAGGGAACAGACTGGAGGTAGCGAGACTCCCTCACCCCCAGCCCAGGGAACAGACTGGAGGGAGCGAGACTCCCTCACCCCTAGCCCAGGGAACAGACTGGAGGGAGAGAGACTCCCTCGCCCCTAGCCCAGGGAACAGACTGGAGGGAGCGAGACTCCCTCACCCCTAGCCCAGGGAACAGACTGGAGGGAGCGAGACTCCCTCACCCCTAGCCCAGGGAACAGACTGGAGGGAGCGAGACTCCCTCACCCCTAGCCCAGGGAACACTACCATATCGAACATTTCACCCAATACCACAAAGAGAGACAACGGACAGAAGTTTGCTCCGTGAACACACCGATTGTGTGGGAGCTGTTTGGCCGCGGGTATAAATAGGTTTGAGCTCACACAGGGAGAAGCACAGACAGAAATGTCTGGAGATATTAATCAGTCAGTGATGGTCTTTTCCCGCCTGATAGACTCTACAGGTGGATTTGAAACCAGTCCTTTGGTAAAGGAATTCTACAAACAATCTCTGAAATCTCAGCCCACAAGATGAGCTCTGGATACAATGCCAATTAGGACTTCTCCTGATTCAGTAATATTGCCGCTTTGTCACACAATGGATAAATGGGAAACACGGAGCTTAATGACCTTCCCACCGCCTCATTCCCAGAGAGAAATCCCAAATTGCCGACTATTAAGGCCTGGAATGATTTGCTGAAAGGAGACAGTGGGCCCAGTGAGAGTGCTGAGCTGGAGAATGTTGTGTCCTCACCTCTCGCTCTCCTGACCCACTGGAAATCCCCGGTGTTGAATCTGTGTGTCCCAGTTATGTTTAGGATCAATCACTGGACACAGACAACAAGAATAACTTTTAACAGGTCTTTACTATTCGGAGGTCAGGGCTAAACTGCCCAGCAAATCCTTACACAACACTTATATACCGGTGTGGTCACCACCGGTATTACAGTATACAGCAGCCAAGAGAAAGTAGTACATCTCTTAAGGAAGTTCTCTTAAGGTGGAACAGGTTACATACAGCACAATCCTCCCTTTTTAGCTTAACAGTTATATCCCCATTTAACATAGCATAATAACATATATACAACTTCATGCAAAACAGTTCAAAGATTCAGTCTCTGAGGAGGCCTCCTGATTAGAGTTGGATAACGCCTTTCAGGGGTCTCTGATTCTCGTTGTTGGGGTGACTCATCTAGTTGGTCTCTTATGGATTGAACATCATCATCAGGTACATTCACTTCTGAGGTAGATGCTTCAGGTTCACTAACTTCTTCCACGGTTGTCTCTGCCGTAACCATGGGTTCGACCCTTGTTCTCGATTCTACCAGTTGGTCAGCATGACGCCATCTTACATTTTCACCAACATCTACCGTGTACATCAGGGGTCCTTGTCTGGCCCGAATTGTTCCAGATTGCCATTTCTCATTTTTATAATCCCGGGCTAACACTGGTTGTCCTATTTCGAAACTCCGAGTGGTCTTATTATTTATATGCTGGAACTGTTTGTTTTCAACTTCCCTCCGCACATTTGGTTTTAACAAGTCCAACCTGGACCGCAACCTCCTGTTATAGAACATCATGGCAGGACTTTGGTTTGTCACTGCATGGGTGGCGTTTCGATATGCCAGTAGGAATTTGTCCACCTTGTGTTGTAGTGGAATCTGATCTTCGCTCATGGCCTTTATCGCTTTTTTGAACGTTTGTACAAATCTCTCGGCCAACCCGTTTGTAGCCGGATGATATGGGGCAGAGGTATAATGTTTCACCCCATTCTTCTTCATGAATCTCTGGAATTCTTCTGACACGAACTTCAGTCCGTTGTCTGAACATATTTGTTCTGGCAATCCATTTCTTGCAAATATCGTTCTTAACACCGCGATCATCTTTTCCGAGGTAGTGGTAGTCATCTTAATCACTTCTGGCCATTTAGAATGTGCGTCCACCGCAATTAAAAACATGGAGTCCATGAATGGACCAGCAAAGTCAATATGTACACGTTGCCATGGGGTTGAAGGCCATTCCCATGGATGCAGCGGTGCAATCGGAGGTGCATTTTGCACTTTTTGGCACCCTGAGCAGCTTTTCGTCAGATCCTCTATCTGTTGGTCGATACCCGGCCACCACACATAAGCCCTAGCAAGGCTTTTCATCTTGACTCCCCCCAGATGACCTTCATGCAGTTCCTTTAGAACTCTCTCTCTTAACTTAGGAGGAATAATCACCCTTGTTCCATACATCAATGTTCCTTGACAGACGGACAGCTGTTCTCGTCTTGCTGAGAATGCCGGTAACAGTGGATCACCATGTGCTGGCCATCCCTTCACTGTCACTTCGTAGACCCTGGACAGAGTCGGGTCGTTCCTGGTTTCTCTTTCAATACTTGCATTGGTGACTGGTAAACATTCGATGATGGTCGAGTGAAACAACTCAACAGGGTCAACAGTCGGTGCCTCCTCCTCTGTAGGTAGTGGCAGGCACGACAGCCCATCAGCATTACCATGCTGCTTTGTACCTTTGAATTCTATCTGATATTGATGTGCCCCTAGGAAAAGGGACCATCTCTGGTGTCTCTGTGCTGTCATCGCCGAAACACCCTTCTTAGAGTTAAAAATGGATACCAACGGCTGGTGGTCTGTCAGAAGCGTAAACTTTTGGCCCTGCAGGTAATGATTAAACTTCTTTACTCCCCACACAAGGCTGAGAGCCTCCCTATCTATCTGACCATAGTTGCGCTCAGCGGAGGTCAATGATCTGGATGCGAACGCAACTGGCCTCTCCTGGCCATTTGGCAACTTGTGTGAGAGTACTGCCCCAATACCATATGGAGAAGCATCACAAGCCAAACGAATAGGCAGCGTTGGGTTGAAGTGAGCCAACACTTCCTGAGGTGATCAATGCCTTGCTTTCGCGAAAGGCCCGCTTACAGTCCTCGCTCCACTTCCATGGTACTCCCTTCTGCAAAAGAGCGTTCAGCGGGTGCAGCACCGTGGATAAATTTGGCAAAAACTTATGGTAATAGTTAATCAACCCTAGAAACGACCTCAATTGGGATACATTATCCGGAGCGGGAGCCTTCACAACAGCTTCGATCTTGTCAGGAGACTTATGAAGCCCCTCCTGGTCAATGACATGACCACAGTACGAGATCCGCTTCTGAAAGAATTCACATTTCTGGCGATTAACTTGAAGTCCATATTCTTTCAATCTGGGGAGCACCAGTTCCAAGTTTGCAAGGTGTTCCTCGTCATCATCTCCTGTAATCAGAATATCATCCAGATAACATTGTGTAACTGGAATTCCCTGTAATACCTGCTCCATGGCCCTCTGCCAAATTGCTGGAGCCGATGCCACTCCAAAAACCAGTCTATTATACCGGTACAAGCCTCTATGCGTGTTGATCGTGAGATACTGGCGTGACTCTTCCTCAACTTCCATCTGTAAGTACGCCTGCGCCAGGTCTATCTTGGTGAAGTGTTTCCCGCCTGACAACGAAGCGAAGATATCCTCAATCCGCGGAAGCGTTTACTGCACCGTGTGAAGCACCGGATTAACAGTGATCTTGAAATCTCCACAGATGCGAACCTTCCCCGGTTCCCCCGGCTTGTTGCTCGATGAACGCTTCATGACGGGGACAATGGGCGTGGCCCACTCACTCCAGTCTACCTTAGACAGTACTCCGGAACGTTCTAGCCCTTCCAGCTAGCTTCCACAGCAGGTCGTATTGCATAAGGTACCGGTCTGGCTTTGAAAAATTTCGGGTTTGCATGTTCTTCAACCTTGATGTTTGCCGTAATTCCTCTCAGTGTTCCCAGTCCCTGTTGGAACACCTCTTTAGCATCGTCCAATATTCTGGACAATCGTTTAGGTTTGACATCTTTTGGACCGGAATCTACCGTTAGTGCTTTTAAGGAATGCCAGTCCATATTTATTTTCCTAATCCACTCCCGTCCCAGTAGTGGTGGACCTCCCTCAGGTAGCACATATAAGTCCATTCCTCAGCTTTCTTTGCCCTTGTGGACCACCTTTACCTCTATCTTCCCGATGGGGTATACTCTTTGCCCCGTGTATGTTTTCAATACAATCTCCGTATCCCGTAGGGGAATATGTGGGAATAACCTTTTGTAATCTTTCTTATTCATGACCGTCAATGCCGATCCAGTGTCCAATTCCATCTTCACTTGGACTCCTGCTATCTGAAGTGTGACCCAAATTGTTTGGAGGTCTGCTTCCTTACCAACATTGTGTACTCTTAGACTACCCAGTTCATTACTGCTGGAGTCTGAATCTGACTTTTGTTCGTTCGAACTATTCTCTGTCACCTTGTGTACCTTTCTGTACTTTTCCTGCGGTGACTTTTTGTTGCTGGTCTTCTTTCCTGACCGGCATACTTTAGCTATGTGACCAAGCCTGCCACATTTTCTGCTTTCCTGATTTTTGAACTAGCACTGGTTCTGATCGTGCGTTGTCTTTCCACAACGATAACATTTTACTGTACTCAAGACCATTTGATTGGTGCTGAGTTCCAGTGACCGTAGTTGCATTTCCGCAGTGCCTCTCGCTGCGGCTTTGTGCGATGCTGCAATAGTGACAGCTTTATCAAGCGTAAGCTCATTCTCCTCAAGCAGTCGCTTTTGTGTTCCTTCTTTTAACAATCCACACACAAATTTATCTCTCAGCGCATCTGCTAGTCCTGTTCCAAACTGACTGACAGTAGTTTGCTAGCTTACGCAGTTCAATTAAAAATTCAGCGTTGCTTTCGTCTTTCAGCTGCGTTCTTCTGTAAAATTTAAATCGTTCCGCTATCATCAGCGGCGTGGGGTTTAAATGATTTTTCAGGACAGTAACAATATTCGTGAAAGTCTGATCCGCCGGTTTATTTGGTGATAGAAGGTGCTTCAATAGTCCGTATGTTTTCGCACCCATTGAGCTTAATAAGGTTAGTGCTTTCTCATCATTTGGTACCTTATTTGCTGTACAATACACTTCCATGCGTTCTACATACGTGGTCCAATCTTCGATATCGCTATCAAAGGTATTAATGCTCCCATGTTTAGGCATCCTTGCAATTTTTCTTTTTCTCAAAATGGCGGCTTCCCGCGCTTGTCTTCTTCCCACACCTACTAAAATGGCGGCTTCCCGCGCTTGGCGGTCTTTCCCGTGCTCGTCTTCTTCCCCCGCTGACTACAATGGCGGATTCCTGTGTTTGCCTTCTTCCCCCGCTGGCTGCAATGGCGATTGCCTTGCTGCTGCCGTTCTCGCCTCCCCAGCGGTTCTCACTCCGACGCTGCTTTGCCTCGCAGCCCCGCTTGCAGCCCGGTCCTTTACACCGGCTGCGTTTGAATTCTCCGCGGCTCTCGGGCCTTAAGCTTCTCAACTCCCTGACGCTGCTTTGCCTCGCAGCCCCGCTTTCAGCCCGGTCCTGTACACCAGCTGCGTTTGAGTTCTCCGCGGCTCTCGAGCCTTAAGCTGCCCCAGTCGCTGCGCCTCTCAGCGTCGATGGCAGCCCGGCCCTTTCTACCGGCTGTGGTCGAGCTCTCCGCCCTTATTCCTCCATTTTCCCTCCCCTACTCCACAGCCAACGCGGCCGACTTTCTGCTCGTGTCGCTGATCGGCTTACCCACCACCGTGGTAGAAGGGATGATCACTGCCTGTCGCTGATGGAGGGCTTCGTGGTCAGAATTCTTTTTCTTTTTAACCCGGGTTCTCGATGCCTCCCGTGCGATGGTGCTCAGCAGGATGATGAGGGCGGATGCCTCTTCTCGACGTCTGTTCTGAGGACGAAGCTGCCTTGGATGTAAAACTGCTGCAGGGTAAGATCGGACTCGTCGCCACTGTTGAGTCTGTGTGTCCCAGTTATGTTTAGGATCAATCACTGACACAGGCAACAAGAATAACTTTTAACTAGTCTTTACTATTCGGAGGTCAGGGCTGAACTGCCCAGCAAATCCTTATACAACACTTACATACCGGTGTGGTCACCACCGGTATTACAGTATACAGCAGCCAAGAGAAAGTAGTACATCTCTTAAAGTAGTTCTCTTAAGGTGGAACAGGTTACATACACCACACCCGGGAGTGTTGATTAGAACAGCAATCATTGACCATGGAGGACCCGCCCTGGAAGGCCATCTACCGCTGATTATTGCAGCATCTTTTCTATTCTCCACACACACAGCAGCTTTATATTGAGCAAGAGTGAGGCGCAGGCAGAGTATGCCTGCAGTCTCCCCACCCAGCGGCACTGGGCGATGGGCTGCTCCCTCCCCTCTCCTCCAATACTTGCTCATTAACTGTTCCTAATGAAACAGCTCCCTCTCAGCACAAGGCTCTGGGCTTTGGGAGTCTGCAGACACAAACTGTGGCTCGCTCGCAATGAATCTCAGCAATAAACACCCACACAAAGTCCGTTCAACGCTGTGTAACCAGAGAATTGACATCTGACTCACTGCTAATAGGTTCATGGCTCTTCAATTCAACATCTTCAAAGAATAATTCATCATGTTTAAACATTAATGAAAGGCAGAAACTGTCCTCAACTCAAAGGGACACAGGAAGGAATTGTAATCAAAGGCAGACTTGTATTTCTATAGCGACTTTCACATCCTCAGGACATCCCACAGCGATTTACAGATAATGAAGTATTTTGGGTGTAAATCTCGCTGATCTGGGGGACAGAATGATATATCCTGGCCTGCTCTCTGAGGGAGATTTCACAGCATTGAGACTGGGCTGGAGAGCTTCACTACAGCAAAGCTGCTCTCTCAATACAGCTCCTCGTCCCCTGCCCCAGAGCCCAGCTTCAGACCCGCCACCTTCCCCTCTGGGAATGGGAGTGGGCTCGGGGCCGGGGGGAGCAGAGGGATTTGGGGACAGGGTCACAGCTCATTGAAGGCAGCACCTCAGGGGATAAGGCTGTGAAACAGCTCCTGGAATTCGGGGTTTTATCAGAAGAGGTGCAGAATAATTGGGGTTGGGTGGTGTCGGGGTTAATGTTACTGGACTGATAATCCAGGGACTGTGAGCTCAAATCCCACCTGGGCAGGTTCAGAATTTGAATTCAGTTAAAACTGGAAATAAAAATCTGGGACCAGTAAAAGTGACCATGAAGCTGTCGGAATGTCTAAAAACCCAATGGGTTCACTGATGTCCTTCAGGGAAGGAAACCTGCCGTCCTTACCCAGTCTGGGCCTATAGGTGACTCCAGTCCCACACCAACCTGGTTGACTCTGAACTGCCCTCTGAAGTGACCGAGCGAGACCCTCAGTTTGTATCAAACCCGCTCCCAGTGGTTGAAGAAGGCGGCCCACCCCCACCTTAACATTGCCCAGCTCCCCCTTGCCCATCGCTGCTGTAACCCTCACACGTGCCTTTGCCACCTCCAGACTCGATTACTCCAACACTCTCCCGGCCGATCTCCCATCCTCCATCCTCTTCAGCTCATCCCAAACTCTGCTGCCCATCACCCTTGTCCCACATTGGTTCCCGGTCCCTCAATACCTCAAATTTAACATTCTCATCCTCCTGTTTAAACAAGGAGTCTTGACACCACAGTGTCAGCCAATGAGTTGGAGGCAGGGTGGGACTTACAGCAGGACTCACAACAAAAGTCTGTTTTACTGCAAAAGTGTCTATTTACTCAGCAATCAGCAAACAGAGTCTATTTACTCAACAATCAGCAGAATCTATTTACTCAGCAATCAATAAACAGAGTCTATTTACTCAGCAATCAGTAAACAGAGTCTATTTACTCAGCAGTCGGCAGAGTCTATTTAAACAGAGTCTCTCTGAGCTTCAGCATACAGAACTCCTGACTGAAGCTGCAGCAAAATCTCCTGATAAAAGCAGGATTATTTCTCCAGCAAATAAAAGTGAGTAATTGCAGTGCAGAAAAAAAATGCAGTGGTTTGAATAAAGAGCGGGGGAGTGGGATTAACTGAATTACACTTCAGAAGAGCCAGCAGAGACTCAATGGGCCGAATGGCCTCCTTCTGTGCTGTACTATTCTCCGATTCTATGAGTGTGGAGGATAGTTACAGAATACAAGTGATGTGGGTGAAATCAATCCCAGTCACTGACAGCAGTGCGGCCTCCAGGCGTGATTGGCGGGGGAATTACCCAATCATCTCCATTCTGGCTGGGAATAGCCGTGTCGCTCTTTGCAGCCGTGTTTAAATCCCTTCACGGCATCTCCAGCTCGCTCTCTACCTCTCTCTCCCCTCTATCTCTCTCTCCCTCTATATTTATATATTTATATATCTCATTGAGCTGGTGCCTGAGAATGGAAAGAGTTAATTAGTTTGGGTCAATAATCTTCTGCCCCAGCTCACAGACAGGCTGCAGACATCCGTCTCTCTCTGTCCTTTCAAGGTGCCCGCGAGGAGACTCGCTGGAAAAGAGTGTGGAGGTCGGGCAGTGTCTGTGAGATGTCCCAGGAGAAGGACAGACACGCACACAATCACTGAACAGAAGCAGCGGCAGTGAAAGGAGAGACAGAATGGTGGCGCAGTGATTATGTTACTAGACTAGTAATCCAGAGGCCTGGACTAATGATCTGGAGACGTGAGTTCACAATCCCATCACGGCAGCTGGGGAATTTAAATTCAGTTAGTTAAATAAATCTGGAATAAAAAGCTAGTATCAGGAATGGTGAACATGAAACTATAGGATTGTTATAAAAACCCCTAACTAATGCCCTTTAGGGTAGGAAATCTACCGTCCTTACCTGGTCTGGCCTATATGTGACTCCAGACCCACAGCAATGTGATTGACTCTTAACTGCCCTCTGAAATGGCCGAGCGTCACTCAGTTGTAAAAAAAATGGCTACGAAAAACAATATGAATACAAAAACCAGACAGACCACCCGGCATTGACCTGAGCACCAACAATGGCAGCACGGTGGCATAGTGGTTAGCACTGTTGCCTCACAGCGCCAGGGACCCGGGTTCGAATCCGGCCTCGGGTGAATGTCTGTGTGGAGTTTGCACATTCTCCCCGTGTTTGCGTGGGTTTTCTCCGGGTGCTCCGGTTTCCTCCCACAGTCCAAAGATGTGCGGGTTAGGATGATTGGCTATGATAAATTGACCCTTAGCGTTAGGGGGATTAAATACATGGGGTTACGGGGATAGGGTGGGATATGTGTTGGTGTAGGGGTTACGGGGATCGGGTGGGATATGTGTCGGTGCAGGCTCGATGGGCCGAAATGGCCTCTATCTGCACTGTGGTGATTCTGTGATTCTGTGATTCTGAACCAGCCCAGTCAACCCTGCAAAGTCCTCCTCACCAACAGCTGGGGACTTGTGCCAACATTGGGAGAGCTGTCCCACAGACTAGTCAAGCAACAGCCTGACACAGTTATACTCACAGAATCATACCTTTCAGCCAATGTCCCAAACTCCTCCAACACCATTCCCGAGTATGTCCTGTCCCACCAGCAGGACAGACCCACTAAAAGTGGCAGTATACAGTTGGGAAGGAGTGGCCCTGGGAGTCCTCAACATTGACTCCGGACCCCATGAAGTCTCGTGGCTTCAGGTCAAGCATGGGCAAGGAAACCTCCTGCTGATTACCACCAACCGCCCTCCCTCAGCTGATGAATCAGTATTCCTCCATGTTGAACACTACTTGGAAGAAGCACTGAGAGTAGCAAGGGCACAGAATGTACTCTGGGTGGGGGACTTCAATGTCCATCACCAAGAGTGGCTCGGTAACACCACTACTGACTGAGCTGGCCGAATCCTGAAGGAAATAGCTGGCAGTCTGGGCCTGCGACAGGTGGTGAGTGAACCAACACGAGCAGAAAAACCTACTTGACCTCTTCCTCACCAATCTACCCGTCACAGATGCATCTGCCCATGATAACATTGGTAACAGTGACCACCACACAGTCCTTGTGGAGACAACATCCCGTCTTCACACTGAGGACACCCTCCATCGTGTTGTGTGGCACTACCACCGTGCTAAATGGGATAGATTCAGGACAGATCTAGCAGCTCAAAACTGGACATCCATGAGGCATTGTGGGCCATCATCAGCAGCAGAATAGTGTTCCACCACAATCTGTAACCTCATGGCCCGGCATGTCCCTCAAGCCAGGAGACCAACGCTGGTTCAATAAAGGAGTGTAGAAGAGCATGCCAGGCATACCTAAAAATGAGGTGCCAACCTGGGGAAGCTGCAACACAGGACTACATGCATGCTAAAAAGCGGAAGCAGCATGCTATAGACAGAGCTAAGCGATCCCAC
>NC_140989.1:376814460-376939460 GCF_052327205.1 Somniosus microcephalus | reverse complement strand
AGACAGAGAGAGAGACAGAGAGAGACAGGGGGGTGGGCAGACTCACCCTCACTGATCGGGGGGGGGGGCCCTGGGCTTTAGTTCTTGTTGTGTTTGTACCGCTATACACAACTACATAAAATAATAAAGCAGCAGAGACTGAGAGTAACTTCAAGTGATCTTTCCTGGGTAACTGGAACTTCGGCACTGACTATACAAATCGATACGCGTCTGTTATATACGCTCGCAACTAAGGATGTACATCCGCAATACAAAGTAGTCCCTTCAATGTTGTATACAGTACACTTCCTCCCCCTTTAGTTTAATAGTATATTAACGCAAAATTTCTATAATTAACATACAGAGCCTGTCTTTACAGGAACCTTTTTTGTTTTCTTAAAAGTAACAAAATTCAAATTCCAACATAACATTTTATTTTGTCAACAGCCCTTTTACAAGTCAAATCTCTGGGGAGGCCTCCTCTGCCTCTCTGGGTAACGTCTCTCCAGACTCTTTTGCTTTGGGGAATGAGAATGTACAGGTACAGGTGCATTAGGTGAGCTATCAGCACAGGTAGAGCTCTCAGCTGTGGATGAGGCTGGTGCTGATGCTAATGAATCAGGAGTGTCTGTTGCCATGTCAGGTGAGTCTGGGCGAGGTATAGGGGTGTTTTCCACCTGAACATCCAGAATTTGGTCCACATGACATCTCAAAACGTTCTCTCCCACATCCACAGCATACATCAGTGGTCCCTCTCTTGTGGATATCGTACCTGGTTGCCACTTTTCTGTCCAGAAATCACGAACAAGAACTGACTGTCCTACACTGAAGCTTTTTGTTGGCTTAGCATTCAAATGTTTGAACTGTTTGTTCTCTACATCACGACATACATTCGGTTTAAGAAGGTCCATGCGAGATCTCAGGTTCCTGTTCAGAAACATCATCGCTGGAGTCTGATTAGTGGCTGCGTGTACTGTGTTCTGATAAGCAAAGAGGAAATTGTCTATCTTGTGTTGCAGTGGTAGATTCTCGCTGTACATTGCTTTGATGGCCTTCTTGAAAGTCTGTACGAATCTTTCTGCCAAGCCATTTGTAGCTGGATGGTACGGGGCAGATGTGTAGTGCTTGATTCCATTTTTCCTCATGAAACCTTGGAATTCGTCAGAGACAAATTGTCGTCCATTGTCTGTGCAGATTTGTTCTGGTAGGCCATTTCTAGCGAACATGGTCCTCAGAACTGAAATGGTCTTTTCAGAGGTGGTTAATTTCATTTTAATGACCTTGGGCCATTTGGAATGTGCATCGACTACAATCAAGAACATGGAGTCCATGAACGGTCCAGCAAAGTCGATGTGCACACGTTGCCATGGTGATGAGGGCTATTCCCATGGATGGAGAGGGGCTTGTGGTGGTGCGTTCTGGACCTTTTGACATCCTGAGAAGCTCTTTGTCAGGTCCTCGATCTGTTTGTCAATTCCCGGCCACCACACGTATCCACGGGCAAGGCTTTTCATCATTACCGTACCTAAGTGGCCTTCATGCAGTTCATCTAGCACTCGGTTACGAAGCTTGGGAGGAATCACAACTCGTGAGCCGCACAGTGTTCCCCGACATACTGATAACTGCTCCCTCCTAGCTGAGAATGCTGGAAACAATGAGTCACCATGCACTGGCCATCCCTTCACAGTGATGTCATAAACTTTTGACAATGTAGGGTCATTGCGTGTTTCTCTTTCAATGAGGGAGTTTGTCACTGGTAGCTGCTCAACTATTGTTGTGTGAAATACCTCTGCTGAGTCAACTGTTGTAGTTCTCTCTGAGGTCGGCAGTGGTAAACGTGACAAACCATTGGCGTTGCCATGTTGCTTGGTCCCCTTGTATTCAATGTCATACAGGTGAGCCCCTAGGAAGAGTGACCATCGCTGTAGCCGTTGTGCCGTCATCACTGGAACGCCCTTCCTTGGGTTGAAGATTGAAACGAGAGGCTGGTGGTCAGTTAACAGTGTAAACTGTTGACCATACAATTAGTGGTTGAATTTCTTGACTCCCCACACAAGGCTGAGGGCCTCTCGGTCAATCTGTGCATAATTGCGTTCAGCTGTAGTCAATGATCTTGAGGCAAAGGCTATTGGTCTTTCTGAGCCATCTGGGAACTTATGTGACAACACGGCACCAATGCCATGGGGTGAAGCATCACATGCCAGTCGAATAGGTAAGGATGGGTCAAAGTGAGCTAGCACCTCTTCTGAAGTAATGAGTATTTTACTCTCTTGGAAAGCTTGTTCACAGCTGTCACTCCACTTCCATTGTGACCCTGTCTGTAGCAGTGCATTTAGTGGATGTAACACTGTGGATAGGTTGGGCAAGAACTTGTGATAGTAGTTCACCAGTCCAAGATATGATCTCAACTGAGACACATTTTCAGGTGTTGGTGCATTAATCACAGCTTCAATCTTGTCTGGAGACTTGTGTAAACCGTCCTTGTCAATCACATGTCCACAGTGTGAGATTTCCTTTTTGAAAAACTCACACTTGTCTCGGTTCGCTCGGAGCCCATACTCCCGTAACCTGATGAGTACCTGTTCGAGGTTGGAAAGGTGGTCGTTGTCATTCTTGCCAGTAATGATGATGTCATCAAGATAACACTGAGTACCTGGGATCCCCTGCAGGACTTGGTCCATTGCCCTTTGCCAGATTGCAGGAGCTGATGCTATTCCGAATACCAGCCGATTGTACTGGTAAAGGCCTTTGTGCATATTTATTGTCAGGTACTTCTTTGATGCATCATCAATTTCCATTTGGAAATAGGCCTGGGCCAAGTCAATCTTTGTGAAGCGTTCCCCTCTTGACAGGCAAGCAAAGATGTCCTCAATGCGAGGCAATGGGTACTGTACTGTGTGGAGGACTGGGTTAACAGTCACTTTAAAGTCTCCGCAGATGCACACTTTTCTTGGCTTTCCTGGTTTTGTGCTGGAGGTTTTCTTCATCACTGGAACTATAGGTGTGGCCCATTCACTCCAATCCACCTTGGACAGGACCCCTAACTGCTCCAAGTTCTCCAGCTCTGCTTCTACTGAAGGGCAAATTGCATAAGGCACTGGTCTGGCCTTGTGGAACTTTGGATTTGCGTTCTCCTCAATCTTAATTTTTGCTTTCATGCCCTTAAGTGTTCCTATTCCCTTCTTGAACAGTTCCTGAGAGTCAGAGAGTATTTGTGACAGTCTCTCAGGAGTGGCGTTGCTGTCCTCCTTTGCTGACACAAACAGTGCTTGGATGGTGTGCCAATCCAACTGTATTTTTCTGAGCCATTCACGTCCCAGCAATGGTGGTCCTCCATTTTCCACTACATAGAGGTTCAATTGCGGTATTTTTTTTTCTTTGTATGTCACCGTCACTTTTATTTTACCTTTGGGGCACACTCTTTGTCCTGAGTATGTCTTTAACAGTACTTTAGTTGGCCTTAGCGGTATGTGTGAAAACAGTCATTTGTAATCATGTACAGAGATCACTGTTAAAGCTGAGCCTGTGTCCAACTCCATTTTCAGCCTAACTCCTGCCACTTCTGGAGTAACCCATATTATTCTGTGGTCCTCTGTCTCTTTCACACTGTGTAGTTTCAGACAAGCCAGATCCTCTTCCTCTGAGTCTGTGTCACTTTTTTCTTTATCTGAACTGTCTCCAGTCACGTAGTGTACCTTCTTGTATCTATCTTTGAAAGGTTTCTTGTTTTCAGTCACTTGATGTACCTTTTTGTTACTCTGTATTGTATCAGTTTTCGGCTTCTTATTTGCTTTGCAGACTCTTTCAATGTGCCCTCATCTGCCACATTGTCTGCAGTCTTTGTGTGCTGTCTCTCGGTAGCAATTTATGTTAGTTTTCCAGTTAATTCAGGGGTTTGAGTAAGTTGGGTCGATTACCATTGTGTGCTGCCACCTAGTGGCTATTTGGTACCTAGCAACGGCAGTAAAAGTGCAGTAAAGTGCTGTAAAGCAAAGTAAGTGCAGTAAAGTAGACTACAGACCTACAGCGGCACATGCTCTGGGAAGTTGTATTGTTCCCATGCCTGAGTCTTGGATATTAATTGTAAGTACTTGAGAATGTTATAGATGATTAGTGTACACTGTATGTTGCAGAAAATGTTTAGTTTGTAACTTTTCTCTGTAAGCAAACTTACACAGCTAGCCGTGAAGTGCTCGCTCTCTGTCTAGCTGGTTAACTAGTAGCTGTATTTTGATGCACTATGTACAGGACTAATTTAAAGAGAATGCCTTCCAGTTTGCTAAATGTATATTCACAGTAAGCTGTGTTTCCACGTGTTTGGTAATTTACATGCCAAATGTACTGTGTTGCTCAGGCGTACCTAAATTTGTGTATGCATATCAGTTATGTGCTTGTATACTAATGTGTGCTTCCATTTCTGTGTTGTATTTCAGTTTCACAATAAGAATCTTTCAGTAAAGCTTTACAAGAAAAGTCAAGCCTTGTGATTTTTATGGGAAGATATCAAGTTTTTAGCTATCTGTCTAGCTCTGCATAGGAACGCCCTGCGAGGGCAGAAAAGTAAAAAGTCAACAGCACAGCGGGCTCAAGCACAAGAAGATACCACTCAGCTACCATGAGTCTACGCTCAGGAAGACAATATACCATAGAGGATGTCGACCAGCCAATCGAGAAGCATGAGCCTCTCCGAGCAAACGATGCCAAGTCACAGTCCTCTAAAGCATCCTCTAGATCATCTCGGCGGTCCAGCAGACCGTCGTCATCGACAGCTTCTGCAGCCGCCAAAGCACGTGCCAAGGCAAAAGCTGCCCAGGCTCAATTGTCCTTCGCTGAAAATGAAGCTAGTGTGATGAAGCAGGGAGCTGACCTCGACGCCAGTCTCCACATTCTCCAAAGCCAGAGAGCTGCCGCTGCCGCTAAAGCTGAAGCCGCAGCTTACGAAGAAGGTGAGGAGAATGAAGGCGGGGAGCCCAGCCATGAAGCATATGTTCTAGAACAGCCCCTCAGTCCAGTGCAACGTACAAGTGAGTATGCCCAACAACACTCCAAATTGTTCTCCAAGGAAACATCCAGCTATCTCGACGCAGAACCAGCTACTCACCACAGTAGCAAACAGCCTGTTTTTGGAGACACTAAGCTTAAAGGAGAAGAAACAAGTAAGACTTACCTGCAGAGACCTCCACAGCACTCGGCCAATCCAGCCAAGCAGTCCTCACCCGAGCCACAAGGTGCACAAGACCTCGCTAGGTACCTTATCCGCCGAGAATTGTTAAGTTCAGGCCTTCTAGAATTTGATGACCGTCCTGAAAACTATTGGTCATGGAAAGCGTCCTTCCTGAGTACCACCAAGGACTTGAATCTGTCAGCCAGAGAAGAACTAGACTTGATGACAAAGTGGCTCGGAGCTGAGTTGTCAGAACAGGTGAAGAGAATTCGCTCAGCGCACGTCCGCAATCCCACAGCAGGCCTCAACCTGGTTTGGCAACGTCTCGAAGACTGTTATGGGACACCAGAAGTCATTGAACACGCACTGCTCAAGAAGATTGAGGACTTTCCGAAGCTAACCAACAAAGATAATGTCGAGCTCCGAGAACTGGGCGACATTCTCCTCGAACTGGAGTGTGCCAAGGGAGAAGGTTACCTGACCGGCCTCTCGTATTTGGATACAGCTCGTGGGGTAAACCCAATAGTGGAAAAGCTCCCCTACAACCTTCAAGAGAAATGGATAGCTAAGGGATCCAAGTACAAGGAGGACAATGGAGTGGCATTTCCCCCCTTCTCTCTCTTCTCCAGGTTCGTCCAACAACAGGCAAAGGTGAGGAATGATCCAAGTTTCACTTTCTCCACCTCCAGCAGTTACACTCCTTCGAGAACAGAGAAACCCACAAAGTACAGCAATAAAGCCTCTGTGAGCGTGCACAAAACAGATGTTCCAGCCGAACCCTCAGTCAACCAATCCAGTTCTGCTGGGAATAAAGTGGATGACCCAGATCGCCAGTGTCCAATACACAAGAAGCCCCACCCACTCAAAAAGTGTCGAAGCTTTAGAGGCAAGCCTATTGATGAGCGCAAATCATACCTGAAAGAGAATCGCATCTGCTTCAGGTGTTGTGGGTCGACTATGCACATGGCAAAAGACTGCAAGGCGACAATCAAGTGCTTCGAGTACAACAGTGAAAAACACATCACAGCCCTGCATCCAGGTCCTCCTCCTTCAACCACCGAGAGTGCTGCGGTTGACAAAGAGGATAGCGGGGAGCAAAGCGAAAGCGCATCTTCTTCAGTCACCTCCAAGTGTACAGAGGTTTGTGGAAATGCAAGCAGCCCACGCTCATACTCCAAAATCTGCTTGGTTAAAGCATATCCTGCAGGGAGAAAGGAGAAGGCAATCAAAATGTACGCAGTGCTTGATGAGCAAAGTAACAAGTCTCTAGCGAAGTCAGAATTCTTCAATCTCTTTGAAGTCAAGGCCAGCGCAGCTCCGTACACGCTAAAAACCTGTGCAGGGACAACAGAGACTACGGGTAGGAGAGTTGGGAACTTCATGATCGAGTCCATGGATGGGAAACTACAGCTTCCCCTCCCCACCTTAATTGAGTGTGACATGATGCCAGACGATAGGACGGAAATTCCCTCCCCAGAGGTCGCACGCCATCAGCCCCACCTACACCCAGTTGCCAACAAGATTCCAGCTGTGGACCCGGACGCTCCAATCCTCCTGCTCTTGGGAAGAGACATCTTAAGGGTGCACAAGGTGCGTGAGCAAATCAACGGGCCCCACAATGCTCCTTATGCGCAGCGGCTTGACCTGGGATGGGTCCTCGTGGGTGGAGTTTGCCTGGGAACAGTCCACAAACCAGCGGGTGTCAACGTCTATAAAGCAAACGTGTTGCACAACGGTCGCACATCCTTTCTCAGCCCATGCCCAAACAGGATCCAGGTAAAGGAAGACTACGATGGCATTACGCAGCATCATAGGTCAACCTCCTCTGCCTGTGAGGAAGAGGCAGGCCTCACTGTGAGCACAGACAGCCTAGGATGCTCAGTGTTTGAAAGGTCCAAGGATGATGACAAGCCAGCACTATCCATGGACGACAAAGCTTTCCTAACCATCATGGATGAGGAGGTTTACCAGGATGATGGACACAGCTGGGTGGCACCCTTACCATTTCACTCTCCCAGACGCCATCTTCCGAGTAACAGGGAACAAGCTATGAAGCGCCTCTGCTCACTCAGGAGAACACTGGAGAAAAGGCTAGAAATGAAGGGCCATTACATAGAGTTCATGCAGAAGATGCTGGACAACGACCAAGCCGAGCCTGCTCCACCTCTGGAAGAAGGTAAAGAACACTGGTACCTGCCAACATTCGGTGTGTATCACCCACAAAAGCCAGACCAGTTACGAGTTGTGTTTGATTCAAGTGCTGAATGTAAAGGAGTGTCTCTGAACGATGTACTCCTCAGCGGCCCAGACTTGAACAACACCTTGTTGGGAGTTCTTCTGCGGTTCAGGAAAGAACCTGTAGCCCTGACAGCAGATGTGCAGCAAATGTTTTTTGCTTCGTCGTCCGAGAAGACCACAGGGACTATCTCCACTACCTGTGGCATGAGGACAACAACATCAACAAGAATGTGGTGGAGTACAGGATGAAGGTCCACGTGTTTGGAAACAGCCCTTCACCTGCTGTGGCTATCTACTGCATGAGGCGAGCCACTCAGAAAGGTGAGCAAGAATATGGCTCCGATGAGAAGCATTTTGTTGAGAGACAGTTCTATGTTGACGATGGTCTTACCTCGGTTACCACACCTGAAGAAGCAATAGATCTCCTGACAAGAACCAGAGCGATGTTGGCAGAGTCCAACCTGAGACTACACAAGGTAGCATCGAACAGTGGACAGGTGATGGAAGCCTTCTCTGCAGAGGACCGTGCCAAGGATCTGAAGGATTTGCACCTTGGAGTGGATCCTCTCCCCCTTCAATGGAGCCTGGGGCTCTCCTGGAACCTGGAAACAGACAGCTTCACATTCCTGGTGTCCCGTGAAGAAAAGTCATTCACACAGAGAGGCGTCCTGTCCACAGTCAACAGTTTGTACGACCCTTTGGGGTTCGTAGCAGGAAAAGCATTAGCACGGGAACTCTCATCGGATCAGAGTGAGTGGGATGCTCCACTCCTCCCAGAAAAAGAAGCAAAATGGAACCTATGGAAGGAGTCCTTGAAGGCTCTCGAAGACCTGCACATAGAGAGGTGCTACATTCCAGGGTCGCTGTCTTCAACACAGAGAAGAGAGCTGTGCATCTTCTCAGATGGTTCCACAGTAGCAATAGGAGCAGTGGCCTACTTGAGAGCAGCTGACACTGATGGGAAATACCATGTGGGATTCGTTATGGGAAAGTCCAAGTTGGCCCCTCGGCCTGCCCACACCATTCCACATCTCGAGCTTTGTGCAGCTGTGTTGGCTGTTCAACTGTACGAGTTGATCAGAGACGAGATTGACATCGATGTGGGTGCTGTCAAGTTCTTCACGGACAGCAAGATTGTACTTGGTTACATCCACAACTCCACAAGAAGGTTTTATGTGTATGTTTCCAGCCGGGTGACTCGTCTCACACACGATGTCTTAAGCACTCTCATGGCTGAAGTTATGGCGATCATGAATGCAAGACCCCTGGTGCCGGTGTCCACCGACCCAGACATGCCTGCAGTCCTCACCCCAGCGATGCTCCTGACTCAAAAGATGAGTGCTATTTCAGCCCCCTCTGGAAACTTCGACATGGCTGAGCTGCACGGGAAGCAGTGGAAGCAAGTCCAGTGTCTTGCAGACACTTTTTGGAAGAGATGGAGAGGAGAGTATTTGTCCACCCTACAGAGCCGTAGGAAATGGACAGAAGACTAGCCAAATGTCAAAGTGAGGGATGTTGTCTTGCTGAAAGACAGCCAAGCACACAGAAATGAATGGCCAGTGGGACTGGTTGTCAAAACACTGCCGAGCAGGGACAAGAGGGTCCGCAAGGTGGAGGTGAAGATTGTCAAGGAGGGGACTGTCAAAGTGTTTCTGAGGCCAGTCTCAGAGATCGTAGTCCTCCTTTCTGAAGAAACCTAGAGAATGGATTCTGAGTATGTTTGCAGCCAAAGGACGTTTTCTTTAGGTTTATTTTGTATCTGTAGTGGCACAATGGAATTGTACCAAGCGGGGAGTGTGCTGTCTCTCGGTAGCAATTTATGTTAGTTTTCCAGTTAATTCAGGGGTTTGAGTAAGTTGGGTCGATTTCCATTGTGTGCTGCCACCTAATGCGGCACATGCTCTGGGAAGTTGTATTGTTCCCATGCCTGAGTCTTGGATATTAATTGTCTGTAAGTACTTGAGAATGTTATAGATGATTAGTGTACACTGTATGTTGCAGAAAATGTTTAGTTTGTAACTTTTCTTTGTAAGCAAACTTACACAGCTAGCCGTGAAGTGCTCGCTCTCTGTCTAGCTGGTTAACTAGTAGCTGTATTTTGATGCACTATGTACAGGGCTAATTTAAAGAGAATGCCTTCCAGTTTGCTAAATGTATATTCACAGTAAGCTGTGTTTCCACGTGTTTGGTAATTTACATGCCAAATGTACTGTGTTGCTCAGGTGTACCTAAATTTGTGTATGCATATCAGTTATGCGCTTGTGTACTAATGTGTGCTTCCATTTCTATGTTGTATTTCAGTTTTACAATAAGAATCTTTCAGTAAAGCTTTACAAGAAAAGTCAAGCCTTGTGATTTTTATGGGAAGATATCAAGTTGTTAGCTATCTGTCTAGCTCTGCATAGGAACGCCCTGCGAGGGCAGAAAACTTTGTCTTTATACCAACAGGCATTGTGGTCATGTGACATTTTGCCACAGCGATAACACTTCTTTTCTTGTTTCAGTGACATTTTATTAGTTGAATATTCCAGGGATTTTTGTTGAATTTCTAAAGCGCCACATGCTGCTGCTTCCATTGATATTGCGATACTCAGAGCCTTCTCCAATGTGAGGTCTTTCTCAGACAGGAGCTTCTTTTGTGTGCTTTCACTTTGCATGCCACACACAAATCTGTCCCTCAATGCGTCTGATAAGCCCACTCCAAATTGGCAATGTTCTGATAATTTGCGCAACTTTGCCAAATATTCAGAAATGCTTTCATTTTTGCTCTGGTTCCGTTTATGGAAATTAAATCTTTCAGCAATGAGCAGTGGTTTGGGGCTTAAATGGTCTTGGAGTGTGTCCACTATTTGTTTGAATGTTTTGTTTGCTGGCTTTTCAGGGGTTAATAAACTACATAGCAGCCCATATGTCTTTGCGCCCATAACACTCAGCAAAACAGTGGCTTTCTTTTCTACCTCCACTCCGTTAGCCTCACAGTACAACTCCACTCTTTCAATGTAAGTTGCCCAGTCTTCAATGCTGCTATCAAATGCTGCAATCGTGCCAATCATCGCCATGTTTTTTTTCCAAACCCGTTTTTCTTTCTTTACTAGTTAGCTAGCGTCATGCAAGTCCTGTGCACTTTTCACTTGACTTACGTATCCCCTGCCTAGCTTAGCAAGCGTGCTCCGTTTTCTCTACCTTCTCGCTCCTTTCTTCCAAGTTTCGGTGTCCTCTGGATGTGATGCCAGAATAGGAAGACGTAGGTTCATAATTCTCATCGCCAATTTGTTGTGTTTGTACCGCTATACACAACTACATAAAATAATAAAGCAGCAGAGACTGAGAGTAACTTCAAGTGATCTTTACTGGGTAACTGGAACTTCGGCACTGACTATACAAATCGATACACGTCTGTTATATACGCTCGCAACTAAGGATGTACATCCGCAAAACAAAGTAGTCACTTCAATGTTGTATACCTTACAGTTCTGAAGCAGTCCGATCTCCTGCTGCTGTTTCCCAGTCACTCTGTCACGGATCCCGAGCCCTCCTCGTTTCCCCTCAAGGGATCTTTCAGTAACGGAGAGAGAGAGGGGGAATGGGGATGGGCTGCAGGACAGTAAAGGCTGTTCCCCAGGACCCTTCACCAGACGGAAGGGCTGGAGGTCAGGAGGAGCTGTGTGTTTGGGACTTTCTCAGAGCCCAGAGCAAATGTGACACAAGTCCCTGTGTCCACAGTCGCTGGCTCTCACTCCCTCTCATTCTCAGGCTTCACCACAGCACCTTGAGCCGGGCTTTTATTGATCAACCTTTTCTTGGGCTGCAGTGAATAATTCCAGCTGTGTGGAGAGTCTGGCTGGGTGTGTGAGGAGTGGGAGGAGCTTCCTGTCTAACCTGCTGCTGGCCTCTGCTCCTTATCTCAAGCCTCTTCTTTCCTTCTGCTCTCTCGCACATGCTCATTAAAGGCTCTGTGCCGATTGGTTAGCGAGCGGCCAATGATGGCAGGTGGCCACAGGTTGTCTTTCTGGGATTTACATCCAACTGACTGAGTCCCAGTGAAAGCAAAACTACAACCTGCATTTATATAGCATCTTTAACTAGCAAAACCTTCACAGGAGAGTAAATCAGACACAAACTGACACCGAGACACATAAGGAGATATTAGGACAGGTGAAAGTGGAAGGTTTTAAGGAGCGTCTTAAAGGAGGAGAGAGAGGTAGAGAGACGGAGAGGTTTAGGGAGGGAATTCCAGAGCTTAGGGCCCAGGCAGCTGAAGGCACGGCCGCCAATGGTGGAGCGATTAAAAGCGGAGATGGACAAGAGGCCAGAATTGGAGGAGCGTAGAGATTTTGGAGGGGTGTAGGGCTGAAGGAGGTTACAGCAATAGGGAGGGGTGTAGGGCGGGAGAGGATTACAGAGATAGGGAGGGGTGTAGGGCAGGAGGAGGTTAAAGTGATAGGGAGGGGTGTAGGACTGGAGGAGCTTACATAGATAGGAAGGGGTGTAGGGCTGGAGGGGGTTACAGAGATAAGGAGGGGTGTAGGGTGGGCGGGGGTTACAGTGATAGGGAGGGGTGTAGAGCTGGAGGGGGTTACAGTGATGGGGAGGGGTGTAGGTTGGGAGGGGGTTACAGAGATAGGGAGGGGTGTAGGGCGGGAGGGGGTTACAGTGATAGGGAGGGGTGTAGGGTGGGAGGGGGTTACAGTGATAGGGAGGGGTGTAGGGTGGGAGGGGTTACAGAGATAGGGAGGGGTGTAGGGTGGGAGGGGGTTACAGTGATGGGGAGGGGTGTAGGGTGGGAGGGGGTTACAGTGATAGGGAGGGGTGTAGGGCGGGAGGGGGTTACAGAGATAGGGAGGGTGAGGTTACTGAGGGTTAATTGTGTAACACGGGTTCTGGACAATCTCTCTCCTCACTCGAGTGTTGTCCACACAGCTGATCCATCAGCTCTCACTAATCCCTGAGACTGAGGCTGTGAACTGGAGTCACTAATGACCGTCTAGAATCACATCACAAGACAGAGACAGAGAGATTGATGCCGGTGAGAAGGTCTGAGAAACACAGCACAAACTGTCAATGATCCCGGTGAGTCACCGTGAGCAAGTCCATTGAGGTGAGGGTGAAATGTGCTGAGGGAATAAAGTGGAACAAGTGGAGAGCGAGCGGCAGTGAGTTAGAAAAGGCAGCCTGAAGCTCAGTGCTGACTCGGGGGTGAATAGCAGCGATGTATTTCAGGGGAAGCTGGATAAACACATGAGGGAGAAAGGAATGGAAGGTTCTGGTGATGGGGTGAGATGATGAAGGGTGGGAGGAGGCTGGTGTGGACCAGAAACACCGACATGGACCAGTGGGGCCGAATGGCCTGTTTCTGTGCTGTGGACTCTGTAACTCGATATATTGGATGCTTTGCCCCTGTTTTGGGCCTGAAAGCCGGGCGTGTGGCCATCGAATGTCCGGGCCGTGAGGGGGAGGGACAGAGAAACAGGGGAATGAGGGAAGAGTCTGAGGCGGGAGGTTTCCCAGATTCACCTCACGCCGCCTGGAGACAAATTACATCCCAAGGCTGGAATCTGTCAGAGTGAATTATCCCGGCCTTGCTGCAGGTCCCAGTTTAAACACAGATTTCCCCCGCTGACTATTCCCAGATTCTGATTATTTCCGGCAAAGCACTGAAATCGCAATAAGAAAAAGAGCCATTTCTGAGCATCAAATCAGCTCATTGTGTCATTAACCCATCACAAGCTGCCCTGGAGACAATCTTCAAACATTCGATTCAATGTTAGGATGTGAGCGGGAGTTAGTGTGAGCCAAACTCCAGCACTTTCTCCCACACACTGCTGACAATTACTGGAGCAGGAATCTCCCACAAAGAATGAAATCAATGATCAGAAATCTGATTTTGGATGTTGGTTGAGGAATAAATATTGGCCAGAAGGAGAACACCTCGGCTCTTCTTTGAAATAGTGCCGTGGGAGATATGGGCTCGGTTTCATGTCTCATCTAAATGACCGCACCTCCGACAGTGCAGCACTCCCTCAGTACTGCACCTCTGACAGTGTAGTACTCACTCAGTACTGCCCCTCCGATAGTGCAGCACTCCCTCAGTACTGCCCCTCTGACAGTGCAGCGCTCCCTCAGTACTGCCCCTCCGACAGTGCAGCACTCCCTCAGTACTGCCCCTCCGACAGTGCAGCACTCCCTCAGTACTACCCCTCCGAAAGTGCAGCACTCACTCAAAACTGCCCCTCCGACAGTGCAGCGCTCCCTCAGTACTGCCCCTCCAACAGTGCAGCACTCCCTCAGTACTGCCCCTCCGACAGTGCAGCACTCCCTCAGTACTGCCCCTCCGACAGTGCAGCACTCCCTCAGCACTGCCCCTCCGACAGTGCAGCACTCCCTCAGTACTGCCCCTCCGACAGTGCAGCACTCCCTCAGTACTGCCCCTCCGACAGTGCAGCACTCCCTCAGCACTGCCCCTCCGACAGTGCAGCACTCCCTCAGTACTGCCCCTCCGACAGTGCAGCGCTCCCTCAGTACTGCCCCTCCAACAGTGCAGCACTCCCTCAGTACTGCCCCTCCGACAGTGCAGCACTCCCTCAGCACTGCCCCTCCGACAGTGCAGCACTCCCTCAGTACTGCCCCTCCGACAGTGCAGCACTCCCTCAGTACTGCCCCTCCGACAGTGCAGCACTCCCTCAGCACTGCCCCTCCGACAGTGCAGCACTCCCTCAGTACTGCCCCTCCGACAGTGCAGCACTCCCTCAGTACTGCCCCTCCGACAGTGCAGCACTCCCTCAGCACTGCCCCTCCGACAGTGCAGCACTCCCTCAGTACTGCCCCTCCGACAGTGCAGCGCTCCCTCAGCACTGCCCCTCTGACAGTGCAGCACTCCCTCAGTACTGCCCCTCCGACAGTGCAGCGCTCCCTCAGTACTGCCCCTCTGACAGTGCAGCGCTCCCTCAGTACTGCCCCTCCGACAGTGCAGCGCTCCCTCAGTACTGCCCCTCTGACAGTGCAGCACTCCCTCAGTACTGCCCCTCCGACAGTGCAGCAATCCCTCAGTACTGCCCCTCTGACAGTGCAGCACTCCCTCAGTACTGCCCCTCCGACAGTGCAGCACCCTCTCAGTACTTTGTAATACTTTGTAACATTGTATTAGGTTGTGAATAAAATTGAAGCCCATGGGATAAAAGGGATACAAAATTGGACCAGAAATTCGGGTCGGGGGCTTCCCACGGGTGCAAGCCCCCGACCTGCACTTACCTAGCGCGCCGGCCGTTGTGCTGTGGGCCCGCGTGGGATTCCGATCCTGGGCCTCCTCCAACTGCCGGCGCGCAGTGCTTGTGTATCCCAGGGGCGCAGTTAGTTCGAAGCGTCCCCTGGGATCACGTGGGCCATGGAGAGCCAATGGTAGCAGGGAATGCTTCATTCATAAGTTTGACAGGAAGAGCGGTCACACCTATAAATACTATAAGCCCCAAAACATCACTAAAACCTCAAATAATTTTTTTTAAAAACATCGCATTTTTAAAATAAACTATAATTTACATGAAATAACTATTTTAAACAATAATTTAAATTTTTGAAAAATTTAATTACATTTTCTAACAGGCCTAAAAATAAACTTACCTTTCGTTAAAGTATTTAAAAATAATAAACCTGTGGAAAAAATGTTTTAATTTTAATTAATTCACCACTTACCTTGATAAAAGCAGGCCTTGCGACTGCTTTTTAAAGTGTAACTGCTGGAGACTTACCCTCCCGGAGAAACCGGCAATAAAAACCTAAGTTCGATGCGCACGCGCTGCCTCTCCGGCGCACGCGTTCCACCTGTCAACCCCTTCTTTCAGGGGAACGGAAGCGCCGGTTTCCCACGCATGTGCAGTGTCTGCAGGAAACCGGCACTTTCGTTGGGCCTACGCATGAGTACCCTGTGCGTACTCACCCGTGGAGACCCGAATTTCTGGGCCATTGTCTCAGTGATTGGTAACAGTGAGTTGTGGTGAATGGCTGTTTTTCGGAAGGTGGGATGTGTACACTGGTGTCCCCCAGGGTTCAGTGCTAGGACCACTGCTGGTTTTGATCTATAGTAATAACTTGGACTTGTGGGTACTGGGCTCAATTTTGAACTTGGAGCTGACCCGAAACCTGGAAGTCAACAGTGAGGAGGGCACGGATTGACTTCAGGAGGACAGAGACAGGCTGGTGGAATGGGTGGACACGTGGCCGATGAAATTCAGCACAGAAAAGGTGAGGCGATACATTTCGGTAGGAAGAATGTGGAGAGACAATACTCACTAAATGGTACAATTTTAAAGGGGGTCGAAGAAGAGAGAGACCTGGGGGAGTTTGTGCACAGAGGCAGGTGACGGTGACAGGACAGGTTAACAAAGCAGTTCATGAAGCCGATGGGATCCTGGGCTTTATAAATAGAGGCACCGAGCACAAGAGCTGAGAAACTGAGCTCAACCCGCATAAAACACTGGTCCGTCCCCAGCGGGAGGATTGGGTCCAATACTGGGCACCGCACGATAGGAAGGACATGAAGGCTTTGGAGAGGGTGCAGAGGAGATTTACTAGAATGGTTCCAGGGATGAGGGAATACAGTTACGTGGATAGACTTGAGAAGCTGGGATTATTCTCCTTAGAGCAAGGAAGGCTAAGAGGAGATTTAATAAAATCCTGAAGGGTTGAGATAGAGTAAATAAAGGGAAACTGTTCCCAATGGGTGAAGGGTCGATAACGAGAGGACACAGATTTAAGGTGATTGGCAAAAGAACCAGAGGTGACATGAGGAAAAACTTTACGCAGCGAGTGGTCAGGATCTGGAATGCGCTGCCTGATCGGGCGGTGGATACAGATTCAATTTCAATTTTTTCAATTCAATTCAAATTGCTTTATTGGCATGATAAGGTACATCTTATGTTGCCAAAGCATCGAAATACATTTATGGTTGAACACATAAACGCAGATCTCTTCATACATTGTATAAACAGATATATCCCTGAGTGTCTAAATATACATTTGTGTAATTTGTATATACTCTTTTTAGGTTTACTGGTTGTCCCTCTGTTTATGGCAAGCTGTAACGTAGTGTGCCGCTAAGGCTACACAGTTTCTCTGTTCTCCTAGTAGGTATGGGAGTTTTTGGTCGTCATTCAAATTTCTGAATTCAGGGCATATTTGTGTGAATTTTTGGTAGAAATTCTCCCTGATGCCCTGATATTTTCCACACACTGTGAGGAAGTGCATCTCTGTCTCCACCACTCCCTGACTGCAGTGAGAGCATATCCTGTCCTCTCTTGGCAGCCGGGTCTGTCTGTGTCTGCCTTTTTCGATCGCCAGGCTATGTTCACTAAGTCTGTACCTTGTCAAGGTTTTTCTCAGTTTGCTATCCTTTACCATGGTCAGGTATTCAGCCATGTTGTATTGTCTGTTTAGGGCCAAGTAGCAATTGAGTTTGTTTTGGGTTTTTGTTGTTTCTGCCCAATATGACAGGTATTTTTCCTTTTGCTTAGTGACAATTGTGTTGGGTCGAATTCTCTGTGCTACGATGTCACTGTCCTGGGGCTGGTTATTGTTAGTAGTGTTAATGGTTGCTTCACTGAGTCCCAGGACTAGTTGACTGAGGGTATTCTTCTTTATGGTCCTCTCTTGGCATTTCAGGGCTTCGTAATGATAGCAGTGGGGGTTGCTCATTTTTAGGTGTTTCCAAAATTTGGTGGCTCTTTTTTGGATAGTAATTATTAATGGATATTGGCCTAGTTCTGCCCTGCATGCATTGTTTACAGTTTTCCTTTGAGTCCGGAGGATACTTTTACAGAATTCTGCATGTAGGATCTCAATTGAGTGTTTCTCCCATTTTGCAAATTCTTGTTGTGTTAGCGGTCCCCACACCTCGCTTCCATAGAGTGCAATTGGTTCAATTACTGATTTAAAGATTTTGAGCCAAATGCTAATTGGGATTTCTATTTGGATTGATCTTTTAATGGTATAGAAAGCCCTTCTAGCTTCCTCTTTCAGTTCATTCACTGCCAGACGAAAATTTCCCATAGAGCTGATTTTTAAGCCCAAGTATGTGTAGTTAGTGGTTTGTTCAATTTTAGTTGTTCCTTGTGTGAAATTTATTCTGGGTCCCTGATGTCTGGATCTTTGCTGGAACACAAGGACTTTGGTTTTTTGGTGGTTTATTGTGAGGGCCCAGGTCTGACAGAATGACTCCAGCAGATCCAGGTTCTGTTGTAGACCCTCTTAGTTGGTGACAGCAGAACCAGGTCATCTGCATAGAGGAGGAATTTAACCTTGGATTCATATAGGGTGAGGCCGGGTGCTGTAGATTGTTCAAGTAGTTTTGCCAATTCATTTATGTAAATATTAAAGAGTGTCGGTGAGATGGGCGAGCCCTGCGTCACACCCCGCCCCTGTGGGAAGTATTTTGTTTGTTTGTCTCCAATTTTAACTGCACATTTATTGTTTGTATACATTGATTTAATTACATCATATGTTTTTCCCCCTACACCACTTTCAATAAGTTTCAAGAATAGACTGTCGTGCCAGATGGAATCGAAAGCCTTCTGGAAATCTATAAAGCAGGCAAAAATGTTGCTTTTGTTTTGATGAACATGTTTGTCAATTAGGGTCTGTAGGGTGAAGATATGATCTGATGTTCTATAGTTTGGTAGGAATCCAATTTGGCTTTTACTCAAGACATTGTGCTCCTCAAGGAAGTTTATAAGTCTTTTGTTTATGATACTACAGAATACCGTCCCCAGGTTACTGTTTACACAGATGCCTCGATAGTTATTTGGGTCAACTTTGTCCCCACTTTTGTATATGGGCGTTATGAGTCCTTTGTTCCAGATGTCAGGGAAGTAACCGACACTCAGAACCAAGTTGAAGAGTTTCAGTATAGCCAATTTCATTTTATCGTCCGTGTGTTTAATCATCTCGCTTAGGATGCCGTCTGCACCGCAAGCTTTTCCTGGTCGCAGGTCCTTGAGTTTTTCAATTAGCTCTTTTTCAGATATTATGGGGTCTATCGGGTTTTGGTTATCTTTTATGGCAAATTCTAGCTTTGCCAGTTTTTCGCATATTTGGTATTGCTCTGGGCTTAGTGTGTTTTTCTGGTATAATTTTTCAAAATGGTTTTCCCATGTGTCTCCGTTTTGAATGGCCAATTCGTCGTGTTGGTTTTTGTGTAATGTATTCCAGTTGTCCCAGAAACAATTGGAATCAATGGATTCCTCAATAGAGATGAGTGTATTCTTAATATACTGCTCTTTCTTGGTTCTGAGTGTGTTTTTGTATTGTGTTAGTGCCTGACAATAAGTAAGGCGTAATTCCTCGTTTTCTGTGTTTTTGGTTTGATATTTTTCTGAGTTTTTTCCTCATGTTCTGGCAATCGGAGTCAAACCATTTTTCGTAGTTTTTTGTTTCGGGTTTGTTCTTGCGAACTTTCAAGTTTGACATTGATGCCAAATTATCAAAAATATTATTTAGGTTATTCACTGCCCGGTTTATGCCTTCTTTATTGTGTGTGTATGTATTTTCCAGAAAGGCGTCCAAGAGAGCTTGAGTTGTTTGATTGCTAATTGCTTTCTGGTACTTTTCCGTGCTGTTTTTGGCCCATCTGTAAGATTTTTTAATGTTGTACAGTTTACTGGGTTGTGTTTCTGTGTTGGTTGTTTCTGTCCTTTCAAGATATGCAGTAATTTGACTGTGATCTGGCAGTGTTGTTTGTGGTTTGACTCTGAATGTTCTGAAAGAGGATGGGTCTAGATCCGTAATCATATAGTCTACGGTGCTGAAGCCAAGAGGTGAGCAATAGGTGGATCTTCCTAGGAAGTCTCCCAATAACCTACCATTGACAATGTACAGACCCAGGCTTTGACAGAGCTGCAGGAGCTGTTTTCCGTTAGCATTTGTCTGTTTGTCGCAGTTATGCCTGTGTGGATGGGAAGGGAGATCAAAGTGGTTATTCCTAAATATGTAATTATTCCCATGATTATTGGTGAAGTCTGGTTCTTTGCCAGTTCTTGAGTTGAGGTCCCCACATATCAACACGTTCCCCTGGGCCTGGAATTGGTAACCTCCCTCTCTATGTTGGAGAAGGTGTCCTCTTTGAAGTACGGGGATTCTATCGGGGGGATATAGAGTGTGCAAATGAAAACATCTTTCATGCTAGAGATGACGCCCCTCTTAATTTTGAGCCATAAGTGGTTTTCGCCCTTTTTTATAAATTTAATGTAATTCCTAAGCTCTGCTTTAATCCAAATCAGTATGCCTCCAGATTCTCTGCCCTGGGTTACTCCTGGCAATTTATTGGAGGGGACCACCAGCTCTGTGTACCCAATGGGCTGCCTGATCGGGCGGTGGATACAGATTCAATAGTAGCTTCAAAAGGGAATTGGAGAAATCCTTGAAGGAGAACAAATTGCAGGGATCTGGGGAAGAGCGGGGGAGTGGGACTGACTGGATCGCTCTTCGAAAGAGCCGGCGCAGACTCGATGGGCCGAATGGCCTCCTCCTGTGCTGGACTATTCTAGGATTCTATGAACCAAAGGATAACCTTTCGCTAGGCCCAGCATGTTTCTGTTCTCCAATCAGAAACGTTTGATTCCCTCGGGAGGGGGTCACAGAATAGAAACCGTTCAGTGAAAGGTGAAGAGACTCAATGGAGTCGCCCGCTGGTGGAAATAGAATCTCTTTTAGATTTAATCAAAAACACAACAACTGGGGGCAATTGGACTTTGAGAAAATGCTGAGCTGGGGCTGACACACTGTGATCACTAATAGCAGGGAGGGCCGCAGAGAGAGGCATTGGATAGGGGCAGGGACTTTCAGACAAGGACCCCCCAGATATCACGGGGAACAGCGATGGGGGAGATCCGACAATCTTCAGGCTTGTAAATCCCAAGTGTAGAATCAGCTCCTTCCTGATTTATCTCCTCTCTTCTCAAACTCACTCCTGTCGGACACCGTGGGCCTCCGATTCTCAACAACAGATCATTCCAAATCTCCCAGTTCTGTGATGACACAGGGCAGCTCAGCAACACCTCACCCCACACAGAGAGAAAGCTTTGTCCCCAGCCTTTCACTTCAAAACAGGAAAATAATGCCAGTGGTCCCATCAGTCTAGGATCCTAGAATGATGCAGCACAGAAGGAGGCCATTCGGCCCACCGTGCCTGTGCTGACTCTGAGAGAGAGCTGTCCAATTAGTCCCACTGCCCTGTCGGAGTGGCTGCCTTTCAGCTACTAGTCGGAGAGATGATTAACGGAGGGAATGAGCTCATTTCTCCACCATTGGTTCGCAGTAAAGGTCACAGGTGACAGTGTCAATCTAGTCACTGGGTCCTTCTATAAATAATCCACACAATTCACCTCCACAAACATCACTGTCCCACTTGAAACAGACTAAAACAAGAAAAGAGAGAGATTCCCAGCATCACCTCCACCGCTTCACCATTCCACATCAGACTGGGTTTTACAAACAGAATTTATCTCTTTCTTACATTTTCAATCAGCTGCCCTGTTTTAGCTTTGAAATTCCGGAGAGAGAGAAATCTGGGGATGAATCCTGACTCCAGATCGAGGAGAACTGCTCATTGCCTCGAAAAATTCATCTGTCGGAGTCTCAGAAACACCGGGAATAATTCAAATGGAAACCGAATTTTAGCGAAGCTCCCGCCCACATGGATGGGGATTTATTAGTGAGCTGGTGAGTGGGAGCGGGACTGAACCGGCACTGAGCTGGTGGATCAAAGAAAGATGGTGTAGGGGCTGCTAGTTACTGGTGTAGGGGCTGCTAGTTACTGGTGTAGGGGCTGCTAGTTACTGGTGTAGGGGCTGCAGGTTACTGGTGCAGGGGCTGCTAGTTACTGGTGTAGGGGCTGCTAGTTACTGGTGTAGAGGCTGCTAGTTACTGCTGTAGGGGCTGCTAGTTACTGGTGTAGGGGCTGCTAGTTACTGGTGTAGGGGCTGCTAGTTACTGGTGCAGGGGCTGCTAGTTACTGGTGCAGGGGCTGCTAGTTACTGGTGTAGGGGCTGCTAGTTACTGGTATAGGGGCTGCTAGTTACTGGTGTAGGGGCTGCTAGTTACTGGTGCAGGGGCTGCTAGTTACTGGTGCAGGGGCTGCTAGTTACTGGTGTAGGGGCTGCTAGTTACTGGTGTAGGGGCTGCTAGTTACTGGTGTAGGGGCTGCTAGTTACTGGTGTAGGGGCTGCTAGTTACTGGTGTAGATGCTGCTAGTTACTGTTGTAGGGGCTGCTAGTTACTGGTGTAGGGGCTGCTAGTTAATGGTGTAGGGGCTGCTAGTTACTGGTGCAGGGGCTACTAGTTACTGGTGCAGGGGCTGCTAGTTACTGGTGCAGGGGCTGCTAGTTACTGGTACTGGGGCTGCTAGTTACTGGTGTAGGGGCTGCTAGTTACTGGTGTAGGGGCTGCTAGTTACTGGTGCAGGGGCTGCTAGTTAATGGTGTAGGGGCTGCTAGTTACTGGTGCAGGGGCTACTAGTTACTGGTGCAGGGGCTGCTAGTTAATGGTGTAGGGGCTGCTAGTTACTGGTGCAGGGGCTACTAGTTACTGGTGCAGGGGCTGCTAGTTACTGGTGCAGGGGCTGCTAGTTACTGGTACTGGGGCTGCTAGTTACTGGTGTAGGGGCTGCTAGTTACTGGTGTAGGGGCTGCTAGTTACTGGTGTAGAGGCTGCTAGTTACTGGTGTAGGGGCTGCTAGTTACTGGTGTAGGGGCTGCTAGTTACTGGTACTGGGGCTGCTAGTTACTGGTGTAGGGGCTGCTAGTTACTGGTGTAGTGGCTGCTAGTTACTGGTCCTGGGGCTGCTAGTTACTGGTGTAGGGGCTTCTAGTTACTGGTGTAGGGGCTGCTAGTTACCGGTCCTGGGGCTGCTAATTACCGGTCCTGGGGCTGCTAATTACCGGTCCTGGGGCTGCTAGTTACTGGTCCTGGGGCTGCTAGTTACCGGTCCTGGGGCTGCTAGTTACCAGTGTAGGGGTTGCTAGTTACTGGTGCGGGGGCTGCTTGTTACTGGTGCAGGGTTTGCTAGTTACTGGTGCTGGGGCTGCTAGTTACTGGTGCAAGGGCTGCTAGTTACTGATGGAGCATTGCACTGTCACAGGGGCAGTATGGTGGGAGTGCTGCACTGTCGGCGGTGCCATCTTTTGGATGAGACATTAAACCAAGACACCACCTGCCCTCTCGGGTGAATGTAAAAGATCCCACGGCCACTATTCAGAGAAAAGCAGGGGAGTTCTCCTCCGTCTCCTGGGGCCAATATTTCTCCCACAACCAACATCAGTAAAACAGATTATCCGGTCATTTATCTCATTGCAGTTTGTGGGATCATGCTGTGCACAAATTGGCTGCCGTGTTTCCTACATTACAACAGTGACTACACTTCAAAAGTACTTAATTGGCTGTAAAGCACTTTGGGACGTCCTGAGGTGGTGCAAGGCGCTATAGAAATGCAAGTCCTTTCTTTCTACCAACCCTGGAATTAAACTCCTGAACCCACATAAAGTCCTGTGATCCTCACAACACAGCTCCCCTAATCCCGGGCTCAATCCCAGTCATTTCAATAGATTCTGACACTGGTGGCTCATTAGCTCCATTCTAGAATCACAGCACAGAAGGAGGCCATTCGGCCCATCGTGCCTGCTCCGGTGCTAGCTCTTCCACTGGGGCTGTCTGCTCGAAATCCTATTTCCCGCTCTGTCCCCACATCCTGTTCTATTTGCCCTTCTCATCAGAGCCTGAGAGCTGGAGAATCTCTCAACAGTTCACAGTCTTTGCCCCGCTGTCTCTCTCAGCTCTTCTCCCCTGACAAGGTTCCTGAAAGAACAGAGGCAGAGCTTTAGGGGAAGAATAAAGCTGGGATTGGCCTGTGCTGGAGTGCGAGAGCTCACAGTACGGACGGCAGTCATTGAGAGCTCGGATACTCATCCTTCCTGGAACAAGACAATCGCCTCCTCCCACATTCCAGGCACTCTCAGCACTTTCCAAACTCATTCTTTAAAGCCCCCTCCTTCACTCTCCCTCCGATCACCCTCCACTTCTCTTTCATTCACATCTTCTTATTGCCTCGGAGAAACCCACCAGCTCCTTGTCCTCGCTGAATAAGGAGACACTTGTGAATGAAATGGATCCTTAGCCATTTTCTCTGAGGAACACTTGACATTTCTGAGACTCGTTCAGTTAATAGATCTCGACTTCAAGTTCTGAGCGTGTCTCTCCCTCACGGAGCCTCCAGGTGCCACAAGTCAACCGTAGTTTATGTTTCTTCACAGAATCTCACAGCACAGGAGGAGGCCATTCGGCCCATCGTGCCTGTGCCGGCTCTTTGAAAGAGCTCTCCAATTAGTCCCACTCCCTGCTCTTTCCCCACAGCCCTGCAAATTCTTTCCTTTTCAAGTATTGGCAAAAGAACCAGAGGGGAGATGAGGAGAATGTTTTTACAGCGAGTTGTGGTGAAAGGGCGGTGGAAGCAGATTCAATAGGAACTTTCACAAGGGAATTGGAGAAATACTGGAAGGGGAAACATTTACAGGGCTGTGGGGAAAGAGCAGGGAGTGGGTCTAATTGGAGAGATCTTTCAAAGAGCCGGCACAGGCACGATGGGCAGAAGGGCCTCCTCCTGTGCTGTTTCATTCTAACAATTTCTTCTTCTTAGGCAGTCCCTTGAAACTGAGGATGACTCGCTTCCACACTAACAATGAGTTCTCCGGTGACTGCTGAGTCCAATGTGGGACCTACAGTCTCTGTCACAGCTGCGGCAGACGGTGGTTGAAGGGGCGGGTGTGTGGGGTGCTTGGGTTGACGTGCGCTCCTTGCGCTGCCTGCGCTTGGCTTCTGCTTGCTCCCGGCGAAGAGACTCGAGGTGTTCGGCGCCTTCCCAGATGCTTCTCCTCCACTTTGTGCGGTCTTGGGCCAGGGATTCCCAGGTGTTGATGGGGATGTTACACTTTTTCAAGGAGGCTTTGAGGGTGTCCTTGAAGCGTTTCCTCTGCCCACCTGGGGCTCTCTTGCCGTGTCGGAGCTCCAAGTAGAACGCTTGTTTTGGGAGTCTCTTATCGGACATGTGGACAATGTGACCCGTCCATCGGAGCTGATCGAGCGTGGTGCAAGCTTCGATGCTGGGGATGTTGGCCTGAGCAAGAACACTGACGTTGGTGCACCTATCCTGCCAATGGATTTGTAGGATCTTGCGGAGGCAGCATTGCTGTTACCTCTCCAGTGCTTTGAGGTGCCTGCTGTACATGGTCCATGTCTCTGAGGCATGCAGCAGGGCGGGTATCACTGCTGCTCCGTAGACCATGAGCTTAGTGCCAGGTTTGAGGTCCTGGTCTTCAAACACTCTCTTCCTCAGGTGACCGAAGGCTGCACTGGCACACTGAAGGCGGTGTTGAACTTCGTCATCGACGTCTGCCCTTGTTGACAGTAGGCTCCCTAGGTACGGAAAGTGGTCCATGTTGTCCAAGGCCTTGTCGTGGATTTTGGTAATTGGGGGGCAGTACTGTGTGGCGGGGGCAGGTTGGTAGAGGACCTTTGCCTTACGGATGTTTAGTGTAAGGCCCATGCTCTCGTACGCTTCGGTGAAAGTGTTGACGATGGTTTGGAGTTCGGCCTCCAAGTGAGCGTAGACGCAAGCGTCGTCTGCATACTGTAATTCGACTACAGAGGATGAGACAACCTTGGACCTGGACTGGAGGTGACAGAGGTTGAACAGTTTCCCGTTTGTTCTGTAAATTAGCTCCACTCCAGTGGGGAGCTTACTGAGGGTGAGATGGAGCATTGCAGCAAGGAAGATCAAATAGAGCGTTAGTGTGATGACACAGCCTTGCTTGACCCCGGTTCATACGTGAATTGGGTCTGTGGTGGAACCATTGGTCAGGATCATGGCTTGAATGTCGTTGTGAAGCAGGCGGAGGATAGTGACAAACTTTTGAGGGCAGCCGAGTTTGAGGAGGACATTCTATAATCCCTCACGGTTGACAGTGTCGAAGGCCTTTGTGAGATTAAAGAAGCCCATGTACAGTGGTTGGTGCTGTTCCCTGCATTTCCCTTATAATTGACGTGTGGTGAAGATCATGTCCATTGTGCCCCTTAGTGGGCGGAATCTGCATTGCAACTCTGGGAGGAGCTCTTCGGCCACTGGGAGAAGGCGATTGAGGAGGATTCTTGCGATGACTTTCCCTGTGGCAGACAGCAGGGAAACTCCTCTGTAATTAGCTCAATCGGTCTTGTCATCTTTCTTGAAGATGGTCACATGATATTGTGCTGTATCATTCTATCAATCTATGATTCTATGAAATGTACAAAGTCAACTCATCTTCCTTAATGTTCTTCCTGTTCTGATCGATGTAGAGACACATTACATCTTTACTGTCTCCGTGTTGTTACCGGGGCGATCTTCCACACCGGAATAAACCAATCAACAGCACGATAATCCATTAATTCCTTTGGCCCAGATATCACAACACCTCAATATTACATTAAAGTCCCAGATTCCTGTAGCAGCTGCTCTCTGTGTAGGTCGAGGGCGACAGATCGTTACAGATAAGCTGTTGTACTGGAGACAGCGGCTTTAGTGAAGTCTGATCGAAGGTTTCCCATCTCTGTAACCCCCTCCCACCCTACACTCCTCCCCATCTCTGTAACCTCCTCCCACCCTACACCCCTCCCCATCTCTGTAACCCCCTCCCACCCTACACCCCTCCCCATCTCTGTAACCCCCTCCCGCCCTACACCCCTCCCCATCTCTCTAACCCCCTCCCACCCTACACCCCTCCCCATCACTATAACCCCCTCCCATCCTACACCCCTCCCCATCTCTGTAACCCCCTCCCACCCTAAACCCTCCCCATCTCTGTAACCCCCTCCCACCCTACACCCCTCCCCATCACTATAACCCCCTCCCACCCTACACCCCTCCCCATCTCTGTAACCCCCTCCCACCCTACACACCTCCCCATCTCTGTAACCCCCTCCCACCCTACTCCCCTCCCTATCTCTGTAACCCCCTCCCACCCTAAACCCCTCCCTATCACTGTAACCCCCTCCCACCCTACACCCCTCCCAATCTCTGTAACCCCCTCCCACCCTACACCCCTCCCCATCTCTGTAACCCCCTCCCGCCCTACACCCCTCCCTATCACTGTAACCCCCTCCCACCCTACACCCCTCCCCATCACTGTAACCCCCTCCCACCCTACACCCCTCCCCATCTCTGTAACCCCCTCCCGCCCTACACCCCTCCCCATCACTGTAACCTCCTCCCACCCTACACCCCTCCCTATCACTAACCCCCCCCACCCTACACCCCTCCCCATCACTGTAACCCCCTCCCACCCTACTCCCCTCCCTATCTCTTTAACCGCCTCCCACCCTACACCACTCCCCATCTCTGTAACTCCCTCCCACCCTACACCCCTCCCCATCTCTAACCCCCTCCCGCCCTTCACCCCTCCTGAAATAAAGAATAGATTTGCCTTCCAAAGTTAGGCTTTATTAACTTTAAAATCGGCAGCATATCTTTTTCCATCCAGTCCCAACTAAAGCTAGAAAAGGACTGAATTTAAGGTAGCCAGAACACATCATGTGATCATCAACTACCAATGAGATTACAACACATATCCCAAGGCAGTCAACAAACAACGAATCACAATACTTTTACTAATCAAGGAACAATCACCACATTCACCCCTCCTTTAAAATATACTCTAACCTAATAACTTTTACAATTTACAATTAATTATTTACAACTAAACTATGCACAAGAATAAAACTATTTACATAACACAATACTAAATGAACAACAAATAATAACATTACGCATAAGTATTAAGTATCTCTCAACTAAAACAATATACTATAATATTTCATCAATTTTTAAAACATTACTATCAATTTAAAAGTCCATTTTCAATCGGTCGACCGGATATCTTGTTCGTGTCGACCTTCTTAACCTTGGTGAAATTCCTTGCCCTCCCACACCAGAAGGCACAGAAGTATCTTCAACAGGAAGACTATCCATATCCCGATTCTCAACGGTTTCCGGATTAGAAATCCCATCAGAAGATGCACTGGGACGGTCATAAACATCTATCAAAGGCTGACTAATAGAAGTATGATTATCTGCAATCGGATTGGAAATATTCGTAGTATCTGTAACAGCATCCACATTATCCGAATCATGACCATTATTATTATCCTCAGAAGAGGGCTGGCCCCCACAAGGAGCCAAGTCTTTAATTGAAACAGTACTTTCTTTCCCATCTTGGAATCGAATATGAGCATATTGGGAATTTGCCTCCAACAGCTCCACCTCCTCCACCAAGGGGTCATATTTTGACAATCTAACATGGCGTCGAAGCAACACAGGTCCCTGCATAGTAAGCCATGAAGGTACCGAATATCCCGTAGTAGATCTCCGCGGATAGTTAAAGAGCCTTTCATGGGGGGTCACATTAGTAGCCGTTGAAAGCAATGATCTAATGGAATGCAGGGCATCAGGCAGTACCATTTCCCACTGTGTATTCTGAAGGTTCCGGGATGTCAACGCCAACATAACTGCCTTCCAGATCACCCCATTGTATCGTTCGCACTGTCCATTACCCTGGGGATTATACGGGGTAGTTCGACTAGTAGAAATTCCCCGACTCTGAAGGTATTCCTTCAACTGGGAAGACATAAAAGAACTTCCCTGATCCGAATGGATATACGCAGGCATCCCAAAGATGACAAAAAGTTGAGTCAAACATTTAATAACTGTAGCAGCTGATACATCTGCACAAGGAAAAGCAAAAGGGAACCTTGAAAACTCATCCACAACAGTAAATATATATCGGTTTTGAGTAGTTGAAGGAAGAGGTCCCTTAAAATCAACACTCAAACGTTCAAAAGGAGAAGTAGCCTTTATAAGATGAGCTCGTTGAGGCTTAAAGAAATTCGGTTTACACCGAGCACAGATAGAACATGATGAAGTCATCCGCTTGACGTCTTCAACTGAAAAAGGCAAGTTCTTACTGCGTACAAAGTGTATCATCCTCGTAACCCCAGGATGGCATAAGGCATTGTGAAGATTAATAAGCGTATCTCCGTGAATCACCGAACAATAAGCCCTCGACAGTGCATCAGCAGCAACATTATCCTTCCCCGGACGATAAACTATGTCAAAATGGCAACATGCCAACTCAATCCTCCATCTCATTATTTTATCATTTTTAATCTTTCCAAAATGTTTAACATCAAACATAAAGGACACAGATTTTTGGTCAGTTACCAACGTGAAATGTCGCCCCGATAAATAATGTCTCCATTTACGCAATGCTTCTACTATTGCGTATGCCTCTTTTTCTATTGAGGAATGTCTTTTTTCACTATTATTCAAAGTACGTGAGAAAAAGGACACAGGTCTTCCATTTTGGTTCAAAGTAGCCCCAATTGCAAAATCCAAAGCATCCATCTCGATCACAAAGGGAACCTGCTCATCAATGGAATGAACAACTGCTCCTAAAATATCCTTTTTAAAATTCTCAAAACATGTCCTGGTCTCCCATGATAGAGGATATGTCGTAACCCGAATAAGAGGCCGGATCTTCCGTGAAAAATTTGCAATCCAATTAGAATAATAAGAAAACAGTCCAACAACTCGTTGCAAAGCCTTAGAATTAGTAGGACAAGGTAAATCGATCAATGGTCGCAGATGTTCTGGATCTGGTTTAATCTTATTTCCCGAAATAATATACCCCAATAGATTTACCTCAGTAGTCGAAAAGACACATTTCTCTTTGTTAAAAGTTAAACCAACTTTTTCCACAGCTTGAAGGAATCTTTTTAAATTAGAATCATGCTCCACCCTTGATTTGCCACACACTGTGATGTCATCTAAGTATGAAAAAGTGTCAGAGAGGGAGTTATCACTTATAAAAGCATCCATTGCCCGTTGAAAACAAGCAACACCATTAGTAACACCAAATGGTATTCGGCAAAACTGATACAGCTTTCCACCAGCCTCAAAGGCCGTATATGGTTGATCCTTCTTAACAATAGGAATCTGATGATAAGCACTCTTTAAGTCAATAGTGCTAAAAACTTTATACTGAGATACTTTATTGATAAGCTCATCAATCTTAGGCAAAGGGTACGCATCTAATTGAGTATACCTATTAATAGTTTGGGAATAGTCTATCACCATTCGTTTCTTGTGTCTCTCGTTAGTCGTGACAACTACCTGTGCTCGCCAAGGCGAACAACTAGGTTCAATGATTCCTTCCAATAAGAGACGTTGAACTTCAGAATTAATAAATTCTCTATCCTGACTACTATATCTTCTTGACTTGGTAGCAATTGGCTTACAATCCGACATCAAATTGGAAAAAAGTGATAATGGAGGAATAGATAAAGAGGTTAATCCACAAATAGATAAAGGTGGCTTAGTCCCTCCAAATGAAAGACTAAGAGACTCGTGTAACTGAAGAACATCATGTCCAATCAAAATATCCACACAGAGATTAGGCAAAACAGATAGGCGTATATCAGTATACGTATTACCTAGAAGAACCATTTTCACAAAGCAACAACCAGCTATTTGTGAAGTAAGGGTCGTCTGAGCCATACACACCTGATACGTAACAGGCAAAATTTTCAAATGCTTCTCCTTCGCAAACTGAAGACTTATAAAACTCTCAGTACTGCCCGTATCTATAAGGGCCTTCACTTCCAACCCATTAACTAGAGCCGTAACTATAGCTTTGTTTAGGCCATGAGCAAATGCAGCAGAAATTGATGCAATAAACGCCCTATCTAAAGGCTGAATAGTCACAGAAGAGGTAGTGGAGGAAGACCCTCCCACACCAGGAGAAGGGAAGGTAATTGAACCTGATGATTTGCACACACGTGCATAATGACCTCTCTTGCCGCATTTACTACACACAGCCTCCCGAGCAGGACACTTCAGACGAGGGTGCCGGATATTCCCACAAAAATAACACTTCTGAATCCTAGAGGCAACAGCCGCCGAAGTAGAAACTGTTTCAAAATCTAGTAAACCACTCCCATTAAGTCCACATAATTCCTTTTCATCCGAAACTGCCAAAACCATAGTCGCAGGCCGATTAAAAAGAGCATAAGAATCCGAACTTCTCTGAGCCATATCCAATGTAGAAACTTGCTCAAAAGCACTTTTAAGATCCAGAGTCTTATTTTCTAACAACCACTGACGAATTGATCTAGACAGTAATCCATTAATAAAAGCATCCCTTACCGATTCGTCCTTATATTCTTCAGCCGTCACAGCCTTATAATTACAGTCAACACGAAGGCACCGAAGTGCTTGTAAATAAGTATCCAAAGATTCTCCCACCTGCTGCCTACGGGCAGATAGAAGATGACGTGCAAATACCTCATTCTTTGGTTTAACAAAAATCTTTTCCAATGTAGAAGTAGCCTCTTCATAAGTTTTACAGTGCAAAATATATTTATATACATCCGGGTCAATGTAGTTGATCAGCATATTCAGCTTATTTAGAGCCTCTTGATCCAACACGCCCAAAAAGTTTTTAAATGTACAACACCAATGTTTCCATTTATCATCCACTCCAGCAGAATTGGGGTCAGCCTTGAATCGTTCTGGTTGAAGATATCGCTCCATTCTAACATAATGTTAATAAATTGAAATAAAGAATAGATTTGCCTTCCAAAGCTAGGCTTTATTAACTTTAAAATCAGCAGCATATCTTTCTACATCCAGTCCCAACTAAAGCTAGAAAAGGACTGAATTTAAGGTAGCCACAACACATCATGTGATCATCAACTACCAATGAGATTACAACACATATCCCAAGGCAGTTAACAAACAACGAATCACAATACTTTTACTAATCAAGGAATAATCACCACACCTCCCCATCTCTGTAACCACCAGCTACCCTACACCACTCCCCATCACTGTAACCCCCTCCCACCCTACACCCCTCCCTATCAATGTAATCCCCTCCCAACCTACACCCCTCCCTATCTCTGTAACCCCCTTCCACCCTACAACCCTCCCCATCTCTGTAACCCCCTCCCACCCTACACCCCTCCCCATCTCTGTAACCCCCTCCCACCCTACACCCCTCCCCATCTCTGTAACCCCCTCCCACCCTACACCACTCCCAATCTCTGTAACCCCCTCCCACCCTACACCCCTCCCCATCCCTGTAACCCCCTCCCACCCTACACCCCTCCCCATCTCTGTAACCCCCTCCCACCCTACACCCCTCTGTATCACTGTAACCCCCGCCCACCCTACACCCCTCCCCATCACTGTAACCCCCTTCCACCCTACACCCCTCCCCATCTCTGTAACCCCCTCCCACCCTACACCCCTCCCCATCTCTGTAACCCCCTCTCACCCTACACCCCTCCCCATCTCTGTAACCCCCTCCCACCCTACACCACTCCCCATCTCTGTAACCCCCTCCCACCCTACACCCCTCCCCATCACTGTAACCCCCTCCCACCCTACACCCCTCCCCATCTCTGTAACCCCCTCCCACCCTACACCCCTCTGTATCACTGTAACCCACGCCCACCCTACACCCCTCCCCATCACTGTAACCCCCTCCCAACCTACACCCATCCCAATCACTGTAACCCTCTCCCACCCTACACCCCTCCCCATCACTGTAACCCCCTCCCAACCTACACCCATTCCAATCACTGTAACCCCCTCCCACCCTACACCCCTCCCCATCATTGTAACCCCCTCCCACCCTACACCCCTCCCTATCACTGTAACCCCCTCCCACACTACACCCCTCCCCATTATTGTAGCCCCCTCCCGCCCTACACCCCTCCCTATCACTGTAACCCCCTCCCACCCTACACCCCTCCCCATCAAGGTAGCCCCGCTCCCACCCTACACCCCTCCCTATCACTGTAACCCACTCCCACCCTACACCCCTCCCTATCACTGTAACCCCCTCCCACCCTACACAATTCACAATTCTAATTCATATCGCTTTATTGGCATGATAAGTTCCATCTTATGTTGCCAAAGCATCAAAATACATTTATGGTTTAGCACATAAACGCAGTTCTATTCATACAGTGTATAAACAGGTATATCCCTGAGTGTATAAATATACATTCGCATTGTTTATATATATTCATTTCTTAGTTTACTTGTTGTCCCTCTGTTCATGGCAAGCTGTAACATAGTGTGCCGCCAGTGTTACACAGCTTCTCTCCTCTCCCAGTAGGAATGGGAGTTTTTGGTTGTCATTCAGATTTCTGAATTCAGGGCATATTTGTGAGAATTTTTGGTAGAAATTCTCCCTGATGTCCTGATATTTTCCACAGGCTGTGAGGAAGTGCATCTCTGTCTCCACTACTCCCTCACTGCAGTGAGAGCATATCCTGTATTCTCTTGGCAGCCTGGTCTGCCTGTGTCTGCCTTTTTCGATCGCTAGGCTATGTTCGCTAAGTCTGTACCTTGTCAAGGTTCTTCTCAGTTTGTTATCCTTTACCATGGTCAGGTAATCAGCTATGTTGTATTGTCTGTTTAGGGCCAAGTAGCAATTGAGTTTGCTTTGGGTTTTTGTTGTTTCTGCCCAATATGTCAGATATTTTTCCTTTTGCTTAGCGACGATTGTGTTGGGTCGAATTCTTTGTGTTACCCTGTCACTGTCCTGGGGCTGGTTATTGTTAGTATTGTTAGCAGTTACTTCACTGAGTCCCAGGACTAGTTGACTGAGGGTATTCTTCTTTATGGTCAGCTCTTGGCATTTCAGGGCGTCGTAGTGATAGCATTGGGGGTTGCTCATTTGTAGGTGATTCCAAAATTTGGTGGCTCTTTTTTGGATAGTGATTATTAATGGATATTGGCCTAGTTCCGCCCTGCATGCATTGTTTACTGTTTTCCTTTGAGTCCGGAGGATACTTTTACAGAATTCTGCATGTAGGATCTCAATTGGGTGTTTGTCCCATTTTGCAAATTCTTGTTGAGTTAGCGGTCCCCATACCTCACTGCCATAGAGTGCAATTGGTTCAATTACTGATTTGAAAATTTTGAGCCAAATGCTAATTGGGATTTCTATTTGGATTGATTTTTTGATGGCATAGAAAGCCCTTCTTGCTTTCTCTTTCAGTTCATTCACAGCCAGTTTGAAGTTTCCCGTAGAACTGATTTTTAAGCCCAAGTATGTGTAGTTAGTGGTTTGTTCAATTTTGGTTGTTCCTACTGTGAAATTTCTTTTGGGTCCCTGATGTTTGGATCTTTGCTGGAACACAAGGACTTTGGTTTTTTGGGGATTCATTGTCAGGGCCCAAGTCTGGCAGTACGACTCCAGCAGGTCCAGGTTCTGCTGTAGACCCTATTTAGTTGGTGACAGCAGAACCAGGTCGTCTGCATAGAGGAGGAATTTAACCTTGGATTCATATAGGGTGAGGCCGGGTGCTGTAGATTGTTCAAGTAGTTTTGCCAATCCATTTATGTAAATATTAAAGAGTGTCAGTGAGATTGGCGAGCCCTGCTTCACCCCCCACCCCTGTGGGAAGTATTTTGTTTGTTTGTCTCCAATTTTAACTGCACATTTGTTGTTTGTATACATTGATTTAATTACATCATATGTTTTCCCTCCTACCCCGCTTTCGATAAGTTTCAGGAATAAACCGTCATGCCAGATGGAGTCGAAAGCCTTCTGGAAATCTACAAAGCATGCGTAGATTTTGCTTTTGTTATGGTGAACGTGTTTGTCAATTAGGGTCCGTAGGGTGAAGATATAATCGGATGTTCTATAGTTTGGCAGGAATCCAATTTGGCTTTTACTCAAGACATTGTGCTCCTCAAGGAAGTTTATAAGTCTTTTGTTTATGATGCTACAGAATACCTTCCCCAGGTTACTGTTTACACAGATGCCTCGATAGTTGTTTGGGTCGATTTTGTCCCCACTTTTGTATATGGGCGTTATGAGTCCTTTCTTCCAGATATCAGGGAAATAACCGACACTCAGAACTAAGTTGAAGAGTTTTAGGATAGCCAGTTTCATTTTGTTGTCTGTGTGTTTAATCATCTCGTTTAGTATGCCGTCTGTCCCGCAGGCTTTTCCTGGTCGCAGGTCCTTGAGTTTTTCAAGAAGTTCTTTTTCTGTTATTATGGCGTCCAGCGGGTTTTGGTTATCTTTTATGGCCATTTCTAGCTTTTCCAGTTTTTTGCATATTTGGTGTTGCTCTGGTCTTAGTGTGTTTTTCTGGTATAATTTTTCAAAGTGGTTTACCCATGTGTCCCCATTTTGAATGGCCAAATCGTCGTGTTGTTTTTTGTGTAGTGTTTTCAAGTTTTCCCAGAAACAATTGGAATCAATGGATTCCTCCATGGAGCTGAGTGTATTCTTAATATATTGCTCTTTTTTGGTTCTGAGTGTGTTTCTGTATTGTGTTAGTGTCTGACAATAAGTAAGGCGTAGTTCCTCGTTTTCTGGATGTCTGTGTTTTTGGTTTGATATTTTTCTAAGTTTTTTCCTCATGTTATGGCAATCTCGGCCAAACCATTTTTCATAGTTTTTTGTTTTGGGTTTGTTCTTGCGAGCTTTCAAGTTTGCATTTGTTGCCAAATTATCAAAAATATTGTTTAGTTTACTAACTGCCCGGTTTACGCCTTCTTTATTGTGAGTGTATATGTTATCCAGAAAGGTGTCTAAGAGAGCTTGAGTTGATGCATTGCTAATTGTTTTCTGGTATTTTTCCGTGTCGTTTTTGGCCCATCTGTACGATTTTTTGGTGTTGTACAGTTTACTGGGTTGTGTTTCTATGTTGTTTGTTTCTGTCTTTTTGAGGAACATAGTAATTTGACTGTGATCTGACAGTGTTGTTTGTGGTTTGACTGTGAATGCTCTGAAAGAGGATGGGTCTAAGTCTGTAATCATACAGTCTACTGTGCTGCAGCCAAGAGGTGAGCAATAGGTCGATCTTCCTAGGAGGTCTCCTATGAACCAACCATTGACAATGTACAGACTCAGGTTTCGACAGAGCTGTAGTAGCTGTTTTCCGTTGGTATTTGACTGCTTGTCGCAGTTATGCCTGTATGGAAGGGAAGGGATGTCAAAGTGGTTATTCCCGAAAATGTAATTGTTTCCCTGATTATTGTTGAAGTCTGGTTCTTCGCCCGTTCTTGAATTGAGGTCCCCACAGATCAACATGTTCCCCTGGGCCTGGTATTGGATAATTTCCCCCTCCATGTTGGAGAAGGTGTATTCTTTAAAGTACGGGGAATCGATTGGAGGGATATAAAGTGCGCAAATGTAAACATCTTGGGTGTTTGAGATAATCTCCCTATCACGGTAACCCCCTCCCACCCTACACCCCTCCCTATCACTGTAACCCCCTCCCACCCTACACCCCTCCACATCATTGTAACCCCCTCCCGCCCTACACCCCTCCCTATCACTGTAACCCCCTCCCACCCTACATCCCTCCCTATCATTGTAACCCCCTCCCACCCTACACCGCTCCCCATCAATGTAACCCCCCTCCCACCCTACACCCCTCCCTATCACTGTAACCCCCTCCCACCCTACATCCCTCCCTATCACTGTAACCCCCTCCCACCCTACACCCCTCCATATCACTGTAACCCCCTCCCACCCTACTCCCCTCCCTATCACTGTAATCCCCTCCCACCCTACACCCCTCCCTATCACTGTAACCCCCTCCCACCCTACACCCCTCCCCATCACTGTAACCCCCTCCCACCCTACACCCCTCCCTATCACTGTAACCCCCTCCCACCCAACACCCCTCCCTATCACTGTAACGCCCTCCCACCCTCCACCCCTCCCCATCACTGTAACCCCCTCCCACCCTACTCCCCTCCCTATCACTGTAACCCCCTCCCACCGTACACCCCTCCATATCACTGTAACCCCCTCCCACCCTACACCCCTCCCTATCACAGTAACCCCCTCCCACCCTACACCCCTCCCTATCACTGTAACCCCCTACCACCCTACACCCCTCCCCATCATTGTAACCCCCTCCCACCCTACACCCCTCCCCATCACTGTAACCCCCTCCCACCCTACACCCCTCCCCATCACTGTAACCCCCTACAACCCTACACCCCTCCCCATCATTGTAACCCCCTCCCGCCCTACACCCCTCCCTATCACAGTAACCCCCTCCCACCCTACATCCCTCCCTATCACTGTAACCCCCTCCCACCCTACACCCCTCCCTATCACTGTAACCCCCTCCCACCCTACATCCCTCTCTATCACTGTAACCCCCTCCCACCCTACACCACTCCCTATCACTGTAACCCCCTCCCACCCTACACCCCTCCCCATCACTGTAACCCCCTCCCACCCTACACCCCTCCCCATCTCTGTAACCCCCTCCCTATCTCTTTAACCGCCTCCCAACCTACACCCCTCCCCATCTCTGTAACCCCCTCCCACCCAGCACCCCTCCCCATCTCTGTAACCCCCTCCCACCCTACACCCCTCCCCATCTCTGTAACCCCTCCCACCCTACACCCCTCCCCATCTCTGTAACCCCATCCCACTCTGCACCCCTCCCTATCACTGTAACCCCTTCCGAACCTACACCCCTCCCAATCCCTGTAAACCCCTCCCACCCTACACCCCTCCCTTTCAATGTAAGCCCCTCCCACCCTACACCCCTCCACACCCCTGTAACCCCTTCCAACCCTACACCCCTCCCCATCTCTGTAACCACCTCCCGCTCTACACCCCTCCCTATCACTGTAACCCCCTCCCAAACTACATCCCTCCCTATCTCTGTAACCCCCTCCCACCTTACACCCCTCGCTATCTCTGTAACCCCCTCCCGCCCTACACCCCTCGCTATCTCTGTAACCCCCTCCCGCCCTACACCCCTCCCCATCATTGTAACCCCCTCCCAACCTACACCGCTCCCCATCACTGTAACCCCCTCCCACCCTAAACCCCTCCCCATCACTGTAACCCCCACCCACCCTACACCCCTCCCTATCACTGTAACCCCTTCCCAACCTACACCCCTCCCAATCCCTGTAACCCCCTCCCACCCTACACCCCTCCCTATCACTGTAAGCCCCTCCCACCCTACACCCCTCCACATCCCTGTAACCCCTTCCAACCCTACACCCCTCCCAATCTCTGTAACCCCCTCCCGCCCTACACCCCTCCCGAACTCTGTAACCACCTCCTACCCTACACCCCTCCCCATCACTGTAGCCCCCTCCCAAGCTACATCCCTCCCTATCTCTGTAACCCCCTCCCACCTTACACCCCTCGCTATCTCTGTAACCCCCACCCGCCCTACACCTCTCCCCATCACTGTAACCCCTCCCACCCTACACCCCTCCCTATCACTGTAACCCCCTCCCACCCTGCACCCCTCCCCATCTCTGTAACCCACTCCCACCCTACACCCCTCCCCATCTCTGTAACCCCTCCCACCCTACACACTTCCCCATCTCTGTAAACCCCTCCCAACCTACACCTCTCCCTATCACTGTAACCCCCTCCCACCCTACACCCCTCCCCATCTCTGTAACCCCATCTCTCTACACCCCTCCCAATCCCTGTAACCCCCTCCCACCCTACACCCCTCCACATCCCTGTAACCCCTTCCAACCCTACACCCCTCCCCATCTCTGTAACCCCCTCCCGCCCTACACCCCTCCCCATCTTTGTAACCACCTCCTACCCTACACCCCTCCCCATCACTGTAACCCCCTCCCACACTACACCCCTCCCTATCACTGTAACCCCCTCCCACCCTACACCGCTCCCTATCACTGTAACCCCCTCCCCCCCTACACCCCTCCCCCCCTACACCCCTCCCTATCACTGTAACCCCCTCCCACCCTACACCCCTCCCTATCACTGTAACCCCCTCCCACCCTACACCCCTCCCCATCACTGTAACCCCCTCCCACCCTACACCCCTCCCCATCACTGTAACCCCCTCCCGCCCTACACCCCTCCCTATCTCTGTAACCCCCTCCCGCCCTACACCCCTCCCTATCACTTTAACCCCCTCCCACCCTACACTCCTCCCTATCACTGTAACCGCCTCCCACCCAACACCCCACCCTACCACTGTAACCCCCTCCCACCCTACACCCCTCCACATCATTGTAACCCCCTCCCGCCCTACACCCCTCCCTATCACTGTAACCCCCTCCCACCATACACCGCTCCCCATCAATGTAACCCCCCTCCCACCCTACACCCCTCCCTATCACTGCAACCCCCTCCCACCCTACATCCCTCCCTATCACTGTAACCCCCTCCAACCCTACACCCCTCCATATCACTGTAACCCCCTCCCACCCTACACCCCTCCCTATCACTGTAACACCCTCCCACCCTACACCCCTCCCCATCACTGTAACCCCCTCCCACCCTACACCCCTCCCTATCACTGTAACCCCCTCCCACCCAACACCCCTCCCTATCACTGCAACGCCCTCCCACCCTCCACCCCTCCCTATCACTGTAACCGCCTCCCACCCTACTCCCCTCCCTATCACTGTAACCCCCTCCCACCCTACACCCCTCCCCATCACTGTAACCGCCTCCCACCCTACACCCCTCCCTATCACTGTAACCCCCTCCCACCCAACACCCCTCCCTATCACTGTAACGCCCTCCCACCCTACTCCCCTCCCTATCACTGTAACCCCCTCCCACCCTACACCCCTCCCCATCACTGTAACCCCCTCCCACCCTACACCCCTCCCCATCACTGTAACCCCCTCCCGCCCTACACCCCTCCCTATCTCTGTAACCCCCTCCCGCCCTACACCCCTCCCTATCACTTTAACCCCCTCCCACCCTACACTCCTCCCTATCACTGTAACCGCCTCCCACCCAACACCCCACCCTACCACTGTAACCCCCTCCCACCCTACACCCCTCCACATCATTGTAACCCCCTCCCGCCCTACACCCCTCCCTATCACTGTAACCCCCTCCCACCCTACACCGCTCCCCATCAATGTAACCCCCCTCCCACCCTACACCCCTCCCTATCACTGCAACCCCCTCCCACCCTACATCCCTCCCTATCACTGTAACCCCCTCCCACCCTACACCCCTCCATATCACTGTAACCCCCTCCCACCCTACACCCCTCCCTATCACTGTAACACCCTCCCACCCTACACCCCTCCCCATCACTGTAACCCCCTCCCACCCTACACCCCTCCCTATCACTGTAACCCCCTCCCACCCAACACCCCTCCCTATCACTGCAACGCCCTCCCACCCTCCACCCCTCCCTATCACTGTAACCGCCTCCCACCCTACTCCCCTCCCTATCACTGTAACCCCCTCCCACCCTACACCCCTCCCCATCACTGTAACCGCCTCCCACCCTACACCCCTCCCTATCACTGTAACCCCCTCCCACCCAACACCCCTCCCTATCACTGTAACGCCCTCCCACCCTACTCCCCTCCCTATCACTGTAACCCCCTCCCACCCTACACCCCTCCCCATCACTGTAACCCCCTCCCACCCTACACCCCTCCCACCCTACACCCCTCCCACCCTACACTCCTCCCTATCACTGTAACCCCCTCCCACCCAACACCCCTCCCTATCACTGTAACCCCCTCCCACCCTACACCCCTCCCCATCACTGCAACCCCCTCCCACCCTACACCCCTCCCAATCTCTGTAACCCCCTCCCACCCTACACCCCTCCCTATCACCCTAACCCCCTCCCACCATACACCCCTCCCTATATCTGCTCTCACCGTACAATCACAGAATCACAGAATCCCCACAGTGCAGATAGAGGCCATTTCGGCCCATCGAGCCTGCACCGACACATATCCCACCCTATCTCCGTAACCCCACTAATTTAATCCCCTAACACTGAGGTTCAATTTATCATAGCCAAATCAACCTAACCCGCACATCTTTGGACTGTGGGAGGAAACCGGAGCACCCGGAGGAAACCCACGCAGACACAGGGAGAATGTGCAAACTCCACACAGACATTCGCCCGAGGCCAGATTTGAACCCGGGTCCCTGGCGCTGTGAGGCAACAGTGCTAACCACTATGCCACCATGCCTCCGAGATCTCTGCGCTCCTCCAATTCTGGCCTCTTGTCCATCCCCCACTCCCTTCACCCCACCATTGGTGGCCGTGCCTTCCGCTGCCTGGGCCCTAAGCTCTGGAATTCCCTCCCTAAACCTCTCCGCCTCTCTCTCCTCCTTTAAGACGCTCCTTAAAACCTCCCTCTTTGACCCAGCCTTTGGTCACCTGCCCTAATATCTCCTCATGTGTCTCGGGGTCAGTTTGTGTCTGATTTCCGCTCCTGTGAGGCACCTTGGGAGGTTCTGCTAGTCAAAGGCGCTATATAAATGCAGGTTGCTGTTTTTGAACAGCTGCTGGAGGGAGTTTCAGAGAATCGCTCTCATTCTTCCTTGAAGTGAAAGTAATTTAATTTCTGTCGCTTGTTGACTTGATGCGGGACTGTAATGAGCTGACTGGATATTCCCAGAGTCAGCAAGGTTATATTGGGAAATGGCTGGGCCAGGCAGCTCATGGAGCAATAACTCGGGGTTGTGGGGCATTCAGATCATTCTCAGCTGTGAAGAGAACAGTAACCAGCCCCCGAGGGATGATTCAAGCTGCCCACAGGATAGTTGGCCCATCAATCGGGCCCTGGCTGTAATTCAGGGCACTGACTCCCTCTCACTCTCCAACCTCACTCCGAGAAACTCCTCTCCTTCCTCCGCCCTCTCAGCAATGCTGCGGCCCCCAGATGCTGTCCTGTTTCTAGCCTGTCGACATCACTAGAATTGGGTTTGCCTTTTAATGAGGGTGGAATCTCGCTGCTCCCTCTTGGTTCCAGAAAGTTGTGTGTGTGTTGGGCGAGATCCCATTCCTCCCTCGCCATCTCTACTGCTCCAAGCAGGAGAGAAATCCCAATGGGGCTAAAGGCTGAGATTCCCATCTCTCAGGGACAGAACCAGCAGCAGAGATGATGGCCCCGATAGAGTCCGTTTCTGCTCCAGGCCATGTTCCGTTTGTTAGTCAGTGAGAACTCCTTCCCCAACAGTGAGCCGCTTGATCTCAATTAGCGAGGCTGATTGAGAGATTACTGGCCCAATTGTCTCATTAGTATCCCGGCCCGCCCTGGGCTTCATCACATCGATTGATCCCCAGAAATATCAGGCCGAAGGAGACTGTCCGAAGGAGGCAGGAATCAGGGTTCAGTTTCTGTGGAGTTTGATGTTCTCTCGATGTTCCCTTCACACACTGAGCTGTGTCTGAGGATCTCAGCTATCGAGTGTTGCCCCAAATCCCCTGGATTGTGGGAGCCGGGTTAACACAATTAGACATTAATTAGTGCGATGAACAGATCACTATTAGTCAAATGTGGTCCCGGAGCAGAACTGAGCCTCAGAGCGAGAGAGCGGAGCCCAGGGATTATGGGCTGTTTGGGAGCTCAGGGTTAATTAGCTGCTAGAGGCAGAAATCTTTCTCAAAGAAGGTCCTTAAAGAAAATGTTCAGATGTTGAGTGTTGTTGCGTTTAACCAGAAGCTTTAAACAGATTATTGAGGGTCAGCTGGTCTGAGATGAAACAATATAATAACATTGAACTGTCTGGGAGCTGTGATATAGGATTACACAGGATTACACCGGATATACGGCACAGAAACAGGCCATTCGGCCCAACCAGTCCATGCGGTGTTTATGCTCCACTCGAGCCTCCTCCCGTCTTTCCCCATCTAACTCTATCAGTGTAACCCTCTATTCCCTTCTCCCTCGTTTTAAAGACCTCTATTAGACCCTCAGCCTTTTTACAAGAGAAAAGAGACCCAGCCTGTTGATCCTTTCCTGATCGGTCCCTCACATTTCTGGTATCATCCTTGTGAATCTTCTCAGCACCCTCTCCAGTGCCTCGATATCCTTTTTATAACACGGTGCCCAGAACTGCACGCAGTGCTCCAAGTGAGGTCTAACCAAGGTTCGATACAGGTTTAGAATAACTTCCATACTTTTCAATTCCATCCCTCTAGAAATAAACCCCAGTGCTTGGTTTGCTTTTTTATGGCCTTGCTAACCTATTTCACAACTTTTAGTGATTTGTGTATTTGTACTCCGAGATCCCTTTGTTCCTCCTGCATTTCTATAACCCCTTTCACAAACTCAGGACATTCAGAAAGCACTTTGCAGCCAATCAAGTACTTTATGAAGTGTTGTCCTGTAAAAGATGAGGAAGCCAATTTATGCACAGCAAGCTCCCATGAACAGCAATGTGATAATGACCGGATAATCCGATTTAGTGAAAAACATTGGCCACGACACTGGGGAGACTCCCCTGCTCCTCTTCAAAATATTTCAATGCGATGATTTACATCCACCTGAGAGGCTTTAAAGTCTCACCCAAAAGACAACACCTCCGACAGTGCAGCACTCCCTCAGTACTGCCCCTCCGACAGTGCAGCACTCCCTCAGTACTGCCCCTCCGACAGTGCAGCACTCCCTCAGTACTACCCCTTCGACAGTGCAGCACTCCCTCAGTATTGTCCCTCCGACAGTGCAGCACTCCCTCAGTACTGCCCCTCCAACAGTGCAGCACTCCCTCAGTACTGCCTCTCCGACAGCAGAGCACTCCCTCAGTACTGACCCTCCAACAGTGCAGCACTCCCTCAGTACTGACCCTCCGACAGTGCAGCACTCCCTCAGTACTGACCCTCCGACAGTGCAGCACTCCCTCAGTACTGCCCCTTCGACAGTGCAGCACTCCCTCGGTACTGCCCCTCTGACAGTGCAGCACTCCCTCAGTACTGCCCCTCCTGTTGTGTATGTACCTTTAAGAGAATAACTGGTCTCAGACTGCAGTACCGGCAGTGACCACCCCTGTATAAAAGGCGCTAGAGAGCCTCGTTTGTTTAGTTTCGTTATGAACTTCCACCAGTAAAGATCAGTTTGTTTTCACTCCTGCTAGTCCGTGTCTCAATCATTCACGGACTTAACACTGGCGACGAGTAAGAAACGAACTTACCTGCAACTCAGCAGCAGCTCCGGTGACGTTGTTGAAGGTCGGAGCCAGAAGAAAGAAAAAAAAAAAAATAGAGTCCATTGAAACTCAAGAAACGGGCGTCGACCGTCAATCATCGGGTTCAAGGCTTTGCAGGAGCGACTTTCCAGAGCCAGGCTGGGTTCCTCGATCCGTGGTTTCCCAGCTAATCGGGCTGGTGGCAGGTAGTGCTCTGATCCTTCCTGGGCTGCGGCGGGCTGAAGCTCGATCGGGTGGCCTTTCAACGGGGCCGGGCAGCGAGTCGGGAAGCAAGGAGAGAGAGAGAGGGTGGAGCACACAGGGCGTGGTGTTTCGAAGCTGGGCAGCGTTCGGACCTCAGAAGAGGGAGGGAAGTGTCCCAGAGGGTCTGCTCCACGACGGGAAAATAATAAAAGAAAAAGAATACGCGCAAGAAACTGTGGAAAGCAGCGCTAACAACAGCGGGGAAGAAGGCAAAGCGCGGGAGGCGCCATTTTGTTAAATCGGAGAAGAAGAAAGAAAAAAAAAGAGTCCATTGAAACTCAAGAAACGGGCGTCGACCGTCAATCATCGGGTTCAAGGCTTTGCAGGAGCGACTTTCCAGAGCCAGGCTGGGTTCCTCGATCCGTTTTAGATTTGCAAGATGCCGAAGACTGGCTGTATCACTGCTTTTGATAATACATTAGAGGACTGGACCACGTATGTGGAAAGAGTCGAGGTATATTTCGAGGCAAACGATATAGCGGAGGGGAAAAAGGCATCGATATTGTTAAACTTAATGGGCGCTAGAACGTACAGCCTATTGCGGGACCTGATTACTCCAGCCAAACTGAAGGCAAAGAGTTTTAACGAAATTGTTGCTGTTCTACAGGAGCACTTAAACCCTGCACCACTGTTGATAGCAGAAAGATTTAAATTCCACAGGAGAGCTCAGCACAAAGATGAGAGCAATGCTGAGTATCTTACGGAACTACGCAAGCTATCAAAGCACTGCCAGTTCGGAGCAGGACTGGCAGATACCCTACGGGACAAATTTGTCTGTGGACTCCTGAGTGAAGGAACACAGAAGAAGTTACTCGCAGAAAAAGAGCTGATGCTAGATAAGGCTTTCAGCGTGGCAGTATCGTATGAAGCAGCAGCCAGGGGAGCTGCAGAAATTCAACAAAAACCACAGGAATACGGCACCCATGAAATGACACGGGGATTTGCAAAATGTTATCGCTGCGGCAGAACTAACCATGACCAGAAGGACTGCTGGTCCAAAGACAAAATATGCAGACAATGCGGGAAGATTAGACACATTGCACGAGTTTGTAGGTCTGGGAAGAAGACCAGCGACAACAAAAAGGCTACTAAGGAACCGTAAAAGAAAGTACAAAAGATGACAGACAGTAGTTCCAAAGACCAGATGAGCGATAGTGAATCCGGAAACAGGAGGCTAAGCTGTCTCAAACTTCACAGTGTAATCGCAAAAGAGGATCACCGAACCATTTGGGTCACTCTCACGATAGCAGGGTCCCAAGTCAAAATGGAATTGGATACAGGATCAGCGCTAACCGTCATGAATCGACGAGACTACGAGCGGCTATTTTCACACATACCCTTGAGAGAGACATCCATCGTCTTGACGACGTATACGGGGCAAAAAGTATACCCCAGAGGAAAAATAAGGGTGCCTGTTGAATACAATGGCAAGAAAATACGGAAATTGTATCTCTACATACTGCCAAATGGTGGACCACCGTTATTGGGACGGGAATGGATCAGGAAGATAAACTTGGATTGGCATTCCATTCACGCAATGATGGTGGACGGTAAAAAAGATGACGACGTCACTCCTGGACGATTGTCAACAATCTTAGCTAACACCAAAGAGGTATTTCAACAAGAACTGGGCACGCTTAAAGGCGTAACCGCCTCATTAAAAATAGAAGAGAATGCAGTTCCCAAGTTTTTCAAAGCAAGACCAGTACCATATGCAATTCGCCCAGCCGTCGAGGCAGAGCTGGAGAATCTGGAGAAGGCAGGCATGTTGTCTAAGGTCGACTGGAGCGAGTGGGCGACACCCATCGTTCCTGTCATGAAGAAAACGTTAAGCAATAAGTCCGGAGAGCCAAGGAAGATTCGCATCTGTGGGGATTTCAAGGTGATGGTGAACCCTGTCCTTCGCACAGTACAATATCCTCTTCCAAGGATAGAAGACATCTTCGCCTCGCTGTCTGGAGGGAAGCGTTTTACAAAAATTGACCTAGCACAAGCATATTTGCAGATGGAGGTTGAAGAGTCCTCTAGGAAGTATCTTACGATAAACACTCACAAAGGTCTTTACCAGTATCATCGATTGGTATTCGGAGTAGCATCGGCTCCGGCGATATGGCAAAGAGCGATGGAACAAGTCCTGCAAGGGATTCCGGGGACTCAGTGTTACTTGGACGACATCCTTGTGAAGATGACAGTGAACACCTTAACAACCTAGAACAGGTGCTCACTAGACTACGGGAACATGGGCTGCAAGCCAACCGCCCCAAGTGGGAATTTTTTAAGAAACAGATATCGTATTGTGGCCACGTGATTGATGAAGAGGGGTTACATAAGTCCCCTGACAAAATTGAAGCGGTTGTTAAGGCCCCAGCTCCTGAAAATGTGTCACAACTGAGGTCATTCCTCGGGTTGGTGAATTACTATCATAAGTTTTTGCCGAATTTGTCGACAATTCTGCACCCACTGAACGCCCTGCTGCGAACGGGGGTAGCATGGAAATGGAGCGATGATTGTAAACGTGCTTTTCAGAAGAGTAAGGACTTAATCACTTCGAAGGAAGTATTGGCTCACTACAACCCAGCACTGCCAATCAGGCTGGCGTGTGATGCGTCTCCCTACGGCATTGGGGCGGTACTGTCACATAAATTCCTTGATGGTTTGGAGAGGCCGATAGCTTTTGCGTCACGCTCGTTAACTTCTGCCGAGCGTAACTACGCCCAGATTGACAGAGAGGCCCTCAGCCTAGTGTGGGGGGTGAAGAAGTTCAATCACTATCTGCACGGTCAAAAATTTACTCTACTAACCGATCATCAACCTCTTGTCTCCATTTTCAACCCTCAGAAGGGCGTACCGATAATGACAGCACAACGGCTGCAGAGATGGTCCCTTTTCCTAGGGGCACACCAATATGACATCGAGTACAAAGGAACTAAACAGCATGGAAATGCTGATGGATTGTCACGTCTACCGTTGCCGACGGTGGAAGAAGAAGACCTTGCAGTGGATCCAATGGAGTTATTCCACTCGACCATAGTCGAATGTCTCCCTGTGATGAATGCAAACATAGAAAAGGAAACACGGAATGACCCGACACTATCACGGGTCTATGATTTAACGGTGAAGGGATGGCCAGCACATGGTGAACCACTGCTGCCAGCATTTTCGCCAAGAAGAGAACAGCTGTCAGTGTGCAGAGGAACCTTGATGTGTGGATCCAGAGTAGTAATTCCACCTAAGTTGACGGATAGAGTGCTCAATGAGCTTCATGAGGGTTATCTGGGTGGGGGAAAAATGAAGAGCTTAGCCAGAGCGTTTGTGTGGTGGCCGGGAATCGATAGAGAAATCGAAGAGATGACCAAGAGCTGTGCAGGATGCCAGAAGGTCCAAAACGAGCCACCACAAGCTCCTCTGCATCCATGGGAGTGGCCCTCATCTCCATGGCAAAGGGTGCACATTGATTTTGCTGGTCCCTTCATGGACTCAATGTTTTTAATTGTGGTGGATGCACATTCAAAGTGGCCAGAGGTAATAAAAATGTCCTCAACCACCACGGAAAAAACTATCACAATTTTACGAACCATATTCACCAGGAATGGGCTGCCTGAACAGATTTGCTCTGACAATGGCCTGGAGTTTGTGTCTGAAGAGTTCCGGAGGTTCTTAAAGAACAATGGTGTTAAGCATTACACATCTGCACCATATCATCCAGCCACTAATGGATTGGCCGAGAGGTTTGTCCAAACATTCAAGAAGGCTATCAAGGCAATGTGTAATGAAGATATACCCCTACAACACAAGGTGGGCAACTTCTTGTTTGCCTACCGGAATGCGACACATGCGGTTACCAACCAAACTCCAGCCATGATGTTCTTCAATCGAAGACTACGATGCCGCTTGGATTTGGTTAAGCCAAACGTCTGAAGAGATGTGGAGAACAGACAGTTTCAGAATATGAATGAAAGGCCAACCAGGAGTTTTAAGATAGGTCAACCAGTTTTGGCCCGGGACTACCGCACTCAGAAATGGCAGCCAGGAACAATTTGTACACGACAAGGACCTCTCATGTATACCGTGGACGTTGGGGAGAGCATTGTAAGATGCCATGCTGACCAGATTCTAGAGTCACTGGAAAACGTCAATTCCACACCACGATCTGATACACCTGGTAATGAAATCGACGTTCCAATTGCAGCTACCGCAGAACCGGTAATATTGGAAGCAGATGAACCAAACAACGACATTGATTCCAACTCAACATTGCCAGAAGAACCTGTTACCCCAAAGAGGCGTTATCCAGACAGAATCAGGAAGCCTCCTCAAAGACTGAACTTATAATTGTTTAAACTTAACCACTGTATCTAGTAACAGTAATTGTGATTGTAATTCGTTATCATTTAATTGTTAAATGAATGTTATGTACTGTTTATCTAAAAGGGGAGGAATTGTTGTGTATGTACCTTTAAGAGAAGAACTGGTCTCAGACTGCAGTACCGGCAGTGACCACCCCTGTATAAAAGGCGCTAGACAGCCTCGGTTGTTTAGTTTCGTTATGAACTTCCACCAGTAAAGATCAGTTTGTTTTCACTGCTGCTAGTCCATGTCTCAATCATTCACGGGCTTAACAGCTCCGACATTGCAGCACTCCCTCAGTACTGCCCCTCCGACAGTGCAGCACTCCCTCAGTAATGCCCCTCCGACAGTGCGGCGCTCCCTCAGTACTGCCCCACCGACAGTGCGGCACTCCCTCAGTAATGCCCCTCCGACAGTGCGGTGCTCCCTCAGTACTGCCCCTCCGACAGTGCAGCACTCCCTCAGTAATGCCCCTCCGACAGTGCGGCGCTCCCTCAGTACTGCCCCACCGACAGTGTGGCACTCCCTCAGTAATGCCCCTCCGACAGTGCGGTGCTCCCTCAGTACTGCCCCTCCGACAGTGCGGCACTCCCTCAGCACTGCTCTGGGAGTCAGCCTGGATTAATGGCTCAAGTCTCTGGAGTGGGGCTTGAACCCACGACCTTCTGACCCAGAGGCGAGAGTGCTGCCCACTGAGACACGGCTGACTCTGAGCTGTTGTTGAAATTGTTTTCTCGTTGAAACATCGAATGAGGAAACGAGGTCAATGTGGAGATTGAAGAATGAAATGTGGCCGGGCAGGTACAATGTCCGTTTCATTCCTCTAATACCTGGGATTATATTATTCTATAAAGAGCTTCCTACACACAAAGAATCAGAGATTTCAGTGTTTGCAATCTGATGGGTTATCAAGATTCTCATCCTGCTTCTATTCTCTGGATTTCAATTTTATTTCACTCCCGATATTAAACTGAAATAACAACAATTTTCAACAATTCCCTGTCCAATCATCTTGTTCGACCCTGGTGTCCAAACTGACCCTTGACCCTTAGACCGAGTGCTGTCCATCAGACTGACCCTTGACCCCTGGATGGAGCAGTGTCGATCAGACTGGCCCTTGACCCTTGAACCGAGTGGTGTGGACCTTGCAGGGGTTATATTATTATTGGGGTTGGGATTATTGCTGCTTATTATCCGGTGCCAGCGATGTTCTGATTTATACTTCACTCACACTGACCCTGGATACTGAACCCACGATTAGAATCTGGTTTCTTTTCACATTTAAAGAGAGGTGGAATCCTGAACTCTGCTCCCTGCAGTTACAGAGATCAACATGGCCATTTCCTAATGATGGGAGATTGGTGGGAAGGAGGTCGCGAGCTGCAAAGCCCAGGGAGTAAAGTGAGAAAGTGTGGGAGCCGCTTTGATGTGAGGTTGATATCGGGGAAAGGTCGCTGGGTTGGAATGCTGGACTCTCTGATCTCAGGCCCATCATTAGATTAGTGAGGGGAGAAATCTTTCATTCACAAATACCAGGAGAAATTAAACACAGACCACATTGCAGCATCTGAGTCCAGACAGGAGACAGAAGGAGCAAAGATTGGGGCCTTCGAGACACAACCTATTACTGAGATTTCATATTTGGGGAAAGAGGATCAGGTTTTTATAATCGTGATATCGGAAAGGATTAGATATTGGAGGGGATTAGATCAGTAATTTTTATAAGGAACATAATTAATTTACAAGAAATGATGGACATTTATTAAGGGTGAACAGGATTTAATTATTTTCGAGGATTAATATTCTTGGCCTAGGTCCCTTGTGTTGATGACCCACAGACAGCTTTAGATATCGTTTCCTGCCCAGCTCATTGCTCTTTTACTCTGCAGTTTGCTGGGATGCTGATTAAATTCACGTTATGTCGGTGTAATGTAAAACTAGTGAGATTCGCACATTGCAATTGAGCTGTACAGGGTCTTTAACACAGGAGACATTGGGAAAGAATCTTCAGCAGGATTTCCCCATCGCTGCAAAACACTCAGCGATTTTAAACTCCAAATGTAGTCAGGGTGAGTGGTAATAGTCAGGTTAGGAGAGGCAGTAGTCAGGGTGAATGGTAATAGTCAGGTTAGGAGAGGCAGTAGTCAGGGTGAATGGTAATAGTCAGGTTAGGAGAGGCAGTCGTCAGGGTGAATGGTAATAGGTTAGGAGAGGCAGTAGTCAGGGTGAATGGTAATAGTCAGGTTAAGTCTCCAGTTCTAATGTAACGAATCTGCTAAAATGAACTAATAACTGGAGATGTTTTATTGCCAATGAGGAGCTGTGTATATCATTTCCCAGCATTAATAATTCAGCTGCTGGACACGATCGATGCTAATCACTCCAGCTCATTAGTGCCGATTATTTGATGTGATGTTATTTATTGGAATTAAAGCTCTAATTACAAAATGCTACAGTTCAGAGGGACCTGGGGGTCCTTGTGCATGAAACACAATAAGTTAGCATGCAGGTACAGCAAGTTATCAAAAAGGCAAATGGAATGTTGGCCTTTATTTCAAGGGGTTGGAGTATAAAAGCAGGGAAGTCCTGCTACAACTGTACAGGGTATTGGTGAGACCACACCTGGAGTACTGTGCACAGTTTTGGTCTCCTTATTTAAGGAAGGATATACTTGCATTGGAGGCAGTTCAGAGACGATTCACTCGGTTAATTCCAGAGATGAGGGGTTTGACTTATGAGGAAAGGTTGAGCAGGCTGGGCCTATACTCATTGGAGTTTAGAAGAATGAGAGGTGATCTTATCGAAACATATACAGGAAACTTCGATTAACTGGCCACTAAATAACCGGAATGCTCTATCCACCGGCAAAATTCAGGAGTCGGTTCAGATAACTTTTTGTTACTTTTGTTACTCCATTTGTGGCTGTGCAAGCGTGTAGCTGAAGCTGTTGATAAGCTACAGAGATGCTTGCAACTTGTGCCGATTGTTTTGAAGCTGCAGGGTTTGTTGCTTTATACGGAGCTCTGAGCTCCGTATCTTTTACTATAGCGTTCGGTTATCTGGCATTGTTGATGAACCGGCACCAGGTCGCTCCCGTCCGTGCCGGATACCAGAAAGTTTCCTGTAAGATACTGAGGGGGCTCGACAGGGTAGATGCAGAGAGGATGTTTCCCTTCATGGGGAAATCTAGAACTCGGGGGCACAGTCTCAGAATAAAGAGTCAGTGAAGCGCTCCCTCAGTGCTGCCCCTCCGACAGTGCAGCGCTCCCTCAATACTGCCCCTCCGACAGTGCGGCGCTCCCTCAGTACTGCCCCTCTGACAGTGCAGTGCTCCCTCAGTGCTGCCCCTCCGACAGTGCGGCGCTCCCTCAGTACTGCCCCTCCGACAGTGCGGCGCTCCCTCAATACTGCCCCTCCGACAGTGCAGCGCTCCCTCAGTACTGCCCCTCTGACAGTGCGGCGCTCCCTCAATACTGCCCCTCCGACAGTGCGGCGCTCCCTCAGTACTGCCCCTCTGACAGTGCAGTGCTCCCTCAGTACTGCCCCTCCGACAGTGCAGCGCTCCCTCAATACTGCCCCTCCGACAGTGCAGCGCTCCCTCAATACTGCCCCTCCGACAGTGCGGCGCTCCCTCAGTACTGCCCCTCCGACAGTGCAGCACTCCCTCAGTACTGCCCCTCTGACAGTGCAGCGCTCCCTCAGTACTGCCCCTCCGACAGTGCAGCGCTCCCTCAGTACTGCCCCTCCGACAGTGCAGCACTCCCTCAGTACTGCCCCTCTGACAGTGCAGCACTCCCTCAGTACTGCCCCTCTGACAGTGCAGCGCTCCCTCAGTACTGCCCCTCCGACAGTGCAGCGCTCCCTCAGTACTGCCCCTCCGACAGTGCAGCGTTCCCTCAGTACTGCCCCTCCGACAGTGCGGCACTCCCTCAGTACTGCCCCTCCGACAGTGCAGCGCTCCCTCAGTACTGCACTGGGAGTCTCAGCCTGGATTTTGTGCTCCAGTCTCTGGAGTGGGACTTGAACCCACGACCTTCTGAATCAGAGGCGAGAGTGCTGCCCACTGAGCCACGGCTGACTCTGAGGAATGGAATCTTTCTCTGATGAAACATTATTATTTCAAACTCCGTGTGTCAGTCAGAACCAGCTGGAGTTAATCTAAACGTGTGGATCGTGGACAGAAACATCCCGGTTTATCTGTAATTGGGAATGAATTTAATTGCAGCAACTTCCTCCCCTTCTGCTCCCAAAGCTTGTTGTATTTGCAGAATATAATACTTGTATTAATCAGACTATTTGATCCTGACTGCACCAGCCAACTGATCCAATTAATCTCCCGCTCACTGTAAAAAGGCCCATTAACAGGTGTCCATTATTCTAATGGTGGAGGTTCCCCGGGGGGTTCGGGCGGGGGGCTTGGGGATTCCAGGAGTGGGTTTGAACCTCCCCCCACCGCCTCTTTCTCTGTCGGTTCCCCGGGGGGTTCGGGCGGGGGGTTTGGGGATTCCAGGAGCGGGTTTGAACCTCCCCCCGCGGCCTCTTTCTCTGTCGGTTCCCCGGGAGGTTCGGGCGGGAGGTTTGGGGATTCCAGGAGTGGGTTTGAACCTCCCCCCGTGGCCTCTTTCTCTGTCGGTTCACCGGGGGGTTCGGGCGGGGGGTTTGGGGATTCCAGGAGCGGGTTTGAACCTCCCCCCGCGGCCTCTTTCTCTGTCGGTTCACCGGGGGGTTCGGGCGGGGGGTTTGGGGATTCCAGGAGCGGGTTTGAACCTCCCCCCGCGGCCTCTTTCTCTGTCGGTTCCCCGGGGGGTTCGGGCGGGGGGTTTGGGGATTCCAGGAGCAGGTTTGAACCTCCCCCCGCGGCCTCTTTCTCTGTCGGTTCACCGGGGGGTTCGGGCGGGGGGTTTGGGGATTCCAGGAGTGGGTTTGAAACTCACACCGCGGCCTCTTTCTCTGTCGGTTCCCCGGGGGGTTCGGGCGGGGGTTTGGGGATTCCAGGAGCGGGTTTGAACCTCCCCCCGCGGCCTCTTTCTCTGTCGGTTCCCCGGGGGGTTCGGGCGGGGGGTTTGGGGATTCCAGGAGCGGGTTTGATCCTCCCCCCGTGGCCTCTTTCTCTGTCGGTTCCCCCGGGGGGTTCGGGCAGGGGGGTTTGGGGATTCCAGGAGTGGGGTTGAACCTCCCCCCGCGGCCTCTTTCTCTGTCGGTTCCCCGGGGGGTTCGGGTGGGGGGTTTGGGGATTCCAGGAGTGGGTTTGAACCTCCCCCCACGGCCTCTTTCTCTGTCGGTTCCCCGGGGGGTTCGGGTGGGGGGTTTGGGGATTCCAGGAGTGGGTTTGAACCTCCCCAGATGTTGCAGCATCTGTCAGGGGCCTGGGAGGGAGTTGCAAGCCCAGCCTCCCATCCCGTCAATGTTGGGCAGTGAGAGGGAGGGAAAGGGAAGATGAAATGGTTGTAACAATGAAGGAGGAAGAAGGGAGAAGTTTACAAATAAACATCTACAATGATAAAAAGGTCAGTGGAAAGTGAACACACAGAAACCCAAATACTGTCCACAGACTCTCCCTGTCCCGGGTGCCCGGGGCTGAGATTTATATTCCAGCTGACTTCAGTCAGAAATAAGAAACACATCTTTGAATTATTGATCTTTCGGAGGGGCAGTACTGAGGGAGCGCCGCACTGTCGGAGGGGCAGTACTGAGGGAGCGCCGCACTGTCAGAGGGGCAGTACTGAGGGAGCGCTGCACTGTCGGAGGGGCAGTACTGAGAGGGTGTTGCACTGTCAGAGGGTCAGTACTGAAGGAGCGCTGCACTGTTGGAGAGGCAGTACTGAGGGAGTGCTGCACTGTTGGGGGTGCAGTATTGAGGGAGCGCTGCACTGTCGGAGGGGCAGTACTGAGTGAGTGCTGCACTGTCGGGGGTGCAGTACTGAGGGAGCGCTGCACTCTCGGAGGGGCAGTACTGAGGGAGCGCTGCACAGTCAGAGGGGCAGTACTGAGGGAGTGCTGCATTGTCGGAGGGGCAGTACTGAGGGAGTGCTGCATTATCGGAGGAACAGTACTGAGGGAGTGTTGCACTGTCGGAGGGGCAGTACTGAGGGAGTGCTGCACTGCCTGTGGTGCCATCTTTCAGATGAGACATTTAGACGATGCCTCTTCTGCCCTCTCAGGTGGGTGTAAATGAACCCACGCCTCCAATTTCCCCTTTAAGCTGCGAGGCCGCGCAGTGGCCTGGAGGTCCCGCGCAGTCCGCTTGCTGGGCATGGCCGGAAATTTGAATTGGCCGCACAAGCCTGTTAAAGGGACCGTGCACCCCCCAAAATATTAGCGGGACATTGCACGGCGATAATCTGAAGAGGAGCAGGGGAGTTCTCCCTGGTGTCCTGGCCAATATTTATCCCTCAATCCAGGATAATCTAAAACAGATTATCTGGTTGTTGTCACATTGCTGTTTGTGGGATCTTGCTGTGTGCAAATTGGCTGCCGTGTTTCCTACATTACAACAGTGACTACACTTCAAGAAAAGTACTTCATTGGCTGTGAAGCACTTTGGGCCGTCCTGAGGTGGTGAAAGGCGCTATAGAAATGCGAGTTCTTTCTATTGCCGGCGATCCAGGTCCTCGACACGGGCTGAATCTGTAAATGTCACGGCCTGGGTTTGGCTGCTCAGTTCTCACATCAGTGTCTTGGTTTCCGCCCCTGACAGAATGGACTGTTTCCATCACTCAGAGGCTCCTTCACTGACCCACAAATCATCATTTGACCGATAACACCGACACGCTGCCAGGAATTTAAAGGTTGAATCCGTCAGCTGTCGACTGTCTCAATCTGAGGAGAACAATCCCAGCTTCTCCAGTCTCTCCCCGCAACTGAACTCGCTCATCCCTGGTACCATTCTCGAAATCTCCCCTTAACCTTCCCTGATCGAAGGGAACAATCCCAGCTTCTCCAGTCTCTCCCCGCAACTGAACTCCCTCATCCCTGGTACCATTCTCGAAATCTCCCCTAAACCTTCCCTGATCGAAGGGAACAATCCCAGCTTCTCCAGTCTCTGCCCGCAACTGAACCCCCTCATCCCTGGTACCATCCTCGAAATCTCCCCTTAACCTTCCCTGATCGAAGGGAACAATCCCAGCTTCTCCAGTCTCTCCCCGCAACTGAACCCCCTCATCCCTGGTACCATTCTCGAAATCTCCCCTTAACCATCCCTGATCGAAGGGAACAATCCCAGCTTCTCCAGTCTCTCCCCGCAACTGAACCCCCTCATCCCTGGTACCATTCTCGAAATCTCCCCTTAACCATCCCTGATCGAAGGGAACAATCCCAGCTTCTCCAGTCTCTCCCCGCAACTGAACCCCCTCATCACTGGTACCATTCTCGAAATCTCCCCTTAACCTTCCCTGATCAAAGGGAACAATCCCAGCTTCTCCAGTCTCTCCCCGCAACTGAACCCCCTCATCCCTGGTACCGTTCTCGAAATCTCCCCTTAACCTTCCCTGATCAAAGGGAACAATCCCAGCTTCTCCAGTCTCTCCCCGCAACTGAACTCCCTCATCCCTGGTACCATTCTCGAAATCTCCCCTTAACCTTCCCTGATCGAAGGGAACAATCCCAGCTTCTCCAGTCTCTCCCCGCAACTGAACTCCCTCATCCCTGGCACCATTCTCGAAATCTCCACTTAACCTTCCCTGATCGAAGGGAACAATCCCAGCTTCTCCAGTCTCTCCATATAACTGAAGTCCCTCATCCCTGGTACCATTCTCGAAATCTCCCCTTAACCTTCATCTCCCATCCCACAGCATTATATGGTTCTGTGATCTCAGGGATTCAGGACCCTGGACAGATCTCGCCGCTCACTATAAAGAAACTCTCTACTCTAATACTGTAGTTGTTTAACAAATCCTTACCCACAGTCCAACACTCCCAGTGCAGTACTGAGGGAGCTCCACACTGTCGGAGGGGCAGTACTGAGGGAGCGCCACACTGTCGGAGGGGCAGTACTGAGGGAGCACCACACTGTCGGAGGGGCAGTACTGAGGGAGCGCTGCACTGTCGGAGGGGCTGTAGTGAGGGAGCGCTGCACTGTCGGAGGGGCAATACTGAGGGAGTGCTGCACTGTCGGAGGGGCAGTACTGAGGGAGCGCTGCACTGTTGGAGGGGCTGTAGTGAGGGAGCGCTGCACTGTCGGAGGGGCAATACTGAGGGAGTGCTGCACTGTCGGAGGGGCAGTACTGAGAGAGCGCTGCACTGTTGGAGGGGCAATACTGAGGGAGCGCTGCACTGTCGGAGGGGCTGTACTGAGGGAGTGCCACACTGTCGGAGGGGCAGTACTGAGGGAGCGCTGCACTGTCGGAGGGGCTGTACTGAGGGAGCGCTGCACTGTTGGAGGGGCAATACTGAGGGAGCGCTGCACTGTCGGAGGGGCTGTACTGAGGGAGTACTGCACTGTCGGAGGGGCAGTACTGAGGGAGTGCCACACTGTCGGAGGGGCAGTACTGAGGGAGCGCTGCACTGTCGGAGGGGCTGTACTGAGGGAGCGCTGCACTGTTGGAGGGGCAATACTGAGGGAGCGCTGCACTGTCGGAGGGGCTGTACTGAGGGAGTACTGCACTGTCGGAGGGGCAATACTGAGGGAGCGCTGCACTGTCGGAGGGTCAGTACTGAGGGAGCGCTGAACTGTCGGAGGGGCAGTACTGAGGGAGCGCTGCACTGTCGGAGGTGCCATCATTTGGATGAGATATTAAACAGAAGCCTCTCTGCTCTCTCAGGTGGAGAAACACGGAGTCACACAAAGGGATAGATTCTGACTTTGCCGATAGTTTAAATCAGGTGACAGTGAATCGCGGCCCCTTTTACATCTCTCGCCATTTTAATTTTTTTGAAGTTAATGGGGAGAAATGTAAAACCGGCTGTGATTCGCTATCACCCGATTCACACTATTGGAAAAAGTGAAAATCTACCCAAAACACACACACACGCTCACATTCATACACTCACTCACACTCACCCACACACTCATGCTCACACTCACTCACTCACACATTCACACTCACACACACACACTCACTCACACTCACACACAGACTCACTCATACACACACTCACTCCCACACACACTCACTCCCACACACAGTCACTCACTCACAAACACACACTCACACTCACACACACTCACACTCAGGTACACACAGACTCACACACACACACACACACTCACTCACACTCATTCCCACACACACACTCACACACACACTCAGTCACACACACTCACACTCACACACTCACACTCACACGCACACACACACACACTCAAACACACACACACACTCACTCACACAATCACACACACACACTCACACTTACAGTCACTCACACACTCACACTCACACAGACACACTCACAGAAACTCAGACATGCTCACAGACACAATAAACTACCACACAGGCTTATTATTTCATGAATAAAGATGATTTGTCGCTCTCTGAACCTTCTGTGAACTCTCCGAAGCAGCTCATCCATCCCAGGAAATATTCATGAGGATCAGGTTGGTGATCCAGAAAGTCCACATCAGGCAGGAGAGATTCTCACTTCCAATATCCTCTTTAAACAAGTTTCCTTCTGCGATGTGCAGATTTAAATGTCACTCCGATCAATCTGTTTGTTTCAATATTGCTGCTGCTTTGATTTTGCTGATGTTGGGTTGTGGCGAGTTTGAGATGTCCCGGGTAAAGATCGCTCCCTTTAGATGTTCCCGTGTCCCTCCACTGGTCCGAAAGCCCCAATACCACAGGAAGATGATTGGGGAACATGGAAGGAGCAGGAAGTGTGGAATGTCTCTATTCTGGTGTCGTGGTCTTCATAGAATCACAGAATCTCACAGCACAGGAGGAGGCCATTCGGCCCATCGTGCCTGTGCCAGCTCTTTGAAAGAGCTCTCCAATTAGTCCCACTCCCTACTCTTTCCCCACAGCCCTGCAAATCTTTCCCTCCAAGTATTTCTCCAATTCCCTTTTGAAAGTTACTATTGAATCTGCTTCCACCGCCCTTTCAGGCAGCACATTCCAGATCACAACAACTCGCTGTAAAAACATTCTCCTCATCTCCCCTCTGGTTCTTTTGCCAATTCCCTTCACTCTGTGTCCTCTGGTTACCGACCCTCCTGCCACTGGAAACAGTTTCTCCTTATTTACTCTTCGAAACCCTTCATAATTTTGAACACCTCTATCAAATCCCCTAACCTTCTCCACTCTAAGGAGAACAATCCCAGCTTCTCCAGTCTCTCCACATAACTGAAGTCCCTCATCACTGGAACCATTCTAGTAAACCTCCTCTGCACCCTCTCCAAGGCCTTGACATCCTTCCTAAAGTGTGGTGCCCAGAATTGGACACAATACTCCAGCTGGGGCCTCACCAGTGATTTATATTTAGCATAACTTCCTTGCTTTTGCACTCGATGCCTCTATTTACAAAGCTCCGGATCCCGTGGGCTATTTAACAGCCTTATCGACTTGTCCTGCCACATTCAAATAGTCACTGCTTGTCCGGGTTAGCCTGGTCCTTACAACTTGTGTTTCACTGTGAGGAACAAGTGAATGGAGATGTGAGGAGATTGGTGAGTGGAGAGAGTGAGGGACTGGGTAACGTGCAATGGATGAAGAGGACACGGATCAGCTTGAGCCCCCAGGCCTCATTATTAAACTTAAGGGGTGGTGTTCCGGGGTCAGTGTTCTGGGGTCAGTGTTCAGGGGTCATAGAAACATAGAAACATAGAAGATAGGAGCAGGAGTAGGCCATTCGGCCCTTCGAGCCTGCTCCGCCATTCAATGCGATCATGGCTGATCATCCAAATTCAGTACCCTGTCCCTGCCTTCTCCCCATACCCCTTGATCCCTTTAGCCTTAAGAAATATATCCAACTCCTTCTTGAATATATTTAATGAACTGGCCTCCACCGCCCTCTGTGGCAGAGAATTCCACAGGTTCACCACTCTCTGGGTGAAGAAATTCCTCCTCATTTCAGTCCTAAATGGCTTACCCCTTGTCCTTAGACTATGACCCCTGGTTCTGGACTCCCCCGCCATCGGAAACATCCTTCCTGCATCTAGTCTGTCCAGGCCTGACAGAATTTTATAGGTTTCGATGAGATCCCCTCTCAATCTTCTAAACTCCAGTGAGTATAAGCCCAATCGACACAATCTCTCCTCATACGCCATTCCTGCCATCCCAGGTATCAGCCTGGTGAATCTTCGCTGCACTCCTTCCATGGCAAGAACGTCCTTCCTCAGATAAGGCGACCAAAACTGCACACAATACTCAAGGTGCGGTCTCACCAAGGCCCTGTACAACTGCAGCAAGACATCCTTGTCCCTGTACTCGAACCCTCTTGCTACGAAGGCCAACATACCATTTGCCTTCTTAACCGCCTGCTGCACCTGCATGCTTACCTTCAGCGACTGGTGCACAAGAACACCCAGGTCTCTTTGCACTTCCCCTTCTCCCAATCTATTGCCAATTGTAGAAGTGCCTTACTTCTTAGCTCTGGGTAATGACTCAATACACACTTGGATTCGTCAGATGGACAGGCCTTTTATTTTACTTCTTGCAAGGGGAATCAGCACCTCCACTCAAGGGGTGAGGCTACTATTCCAATGATACAGCGTAAGCGTTCCATATTTATACAGTGTAACAAACAAGTTTGATTGACATTCCTTTGTTCCTCTATCAGGATACATTTTAGATTAATCATCAGGTAGAAATAACATATTGACAGAAGGATCCTGGACACATAAGTCAACCGTTAATCTATAACAGGGCATGAATCGTGTAACCGGAGGTCCTCTTTAATCATATATACGGGGATCGGGTGGGATATGTGTCAGTGCAGGCTCGATGGGCCGAAATGGCCTCTATCTGCACTGTGGGGTTTCTGTGATTTCTGTGATATATTGGGAGGCTAGCTTTGCTTACGGTCACAAGTTATCAGGTCATTGGTACATCAAAGGAACTCATTATTTCACTTCTACATTCTCATTAGGTGGGCAGACATCTGTTCTTGGCTGTAGTTCGAGTACGTGCAATAGCTCTAGTTACACATCGACACTTGCCCAGTGTCAAGTCTGAAAACTTTTACCCAGCAAGCACTTGAAATTAACCCCTTATATCATGTAGATTTCCTCATTCCCCCCTTTTGTCCTTTCTAAGGACAATCTATTTCGCTAAGTTTAAGAAACTCTACATCAAAGGTCTCACCCTTAATATCCTCATATTCAGACATCATTGGTACTGGAGGAGTTGACGTTAATAAGGAAAGGACTTTTGTACACAATAATTTTAAACAACCAATCAATAAACTAATTAAAATTATTATCATCACAATTGCGATTAAGGTTTCCAAAATTTGCTTTCCTAGTGCTCCTCCCCATCCTGAAATCCAATCCCACATGGACCACTGTTCAGGTTGACGTAGTTTCTCTACAGCCTCCTTTATGTGGTTTACCAGGTTGGTGATATTTTCTGAGCTATCTGGGATATAGGTGCAACATTCGGTTTTTATGATTGCACATGTGTCCCCTTCTTTTGCCAACAAATAGTCCAGAGCCATGCGGTTTTGTAAAGCAACAGTGCGCAAAGCCACCATTTCTGCGTTTACATCACTAAGAGCATCAGCAGTATCATTGGCTATTTGTTCCAACACTGCTGCCATGTTTATAGATTCTCTTGCTAACTTCCCTGTTCCATACCAGGGGAATGCTATAGCAAAGAACCTTTCAGTTTCTGTAATGGCTCGCTTTGCTTGTGTCCCAGGGTGGCTATCCAAAGATGAAATATGATGTATATAAGGCACTACATATCCCAAATAACATGACCCAGTCCAACTTTGTGGTAACCAAGGGTATGCTCTATGCCCACAGGTGAAATAGGTGTTATTATAGGCTTCAAATTTGTTCCATATCTGGTGCATCATTCCTATTCCTTGTTCTCCTTTCCAGATTTTTTTACTTGTCAAATTTTGTACTGTGGCCAGGTTCCACCATCCCCAATAGGGCCATTCGACTACGCCCGGTGGTTTAGTAGTAATTTTAGTCAAAGTGTAGTTACATTTGCACTTACTCCATCTATCTTCTTCTACTATCTTATTCTGCCTAATCCTAAGACTCAGGGGTTGATACGGGGGTACCTGCATAGTGTGATCCTGAAGCTGAACCTTCATAGTCTCGTTGTAGCATATAATATAAAAGAAATCACTGTTTAAAAGTACACATTCTTCTATGCATGGTTTGCCCTTCAGGGGATCTGATAAATCAATATGGCAGTTTCAATTATCGTTAACAAAGGGGACAGTCTTATTAGAGTCCAAATCCAGTTCCTCTTGGCAGTGTATCGTCTTCAACTGATGCCTTCTTACAATGGGACGCGTGTATCCATGTTGGTCGCTCCTTTACTTTTACAGCGGTGTTTGTGGTCAGGAGTACTTGGAAGGGTCCCTCAAATCTGGGTTGAAGGCCATTCTTTCACTTGAAGATTTTTATGTAGACCTTATCTCCTGGCTCGAAAGTATGGCACTTTCCTTCAGCGGGATCGACCTGGGCTTCCTTCACCTGTTGATGGAAACTAGAAATGCATTTGGTTAGTGCAATGCAATAACTCAACATATCTTCCTCCATTTTATGAATGTCCATTTGTTTAGCTGTTAAAGGTGCCGAAAAAGGCAATCTTTGTGGTCTTCCCATGACGATCTCATGAGGCGACAATCCTGTAGTTCTGTTGGTAGCAGACCGCATTGTCATTAAAGCTATGGGTAACAGATCAACCCATTTAAGTCCAGTTTCTTTACACAGTTTTGCAAGCTTGTTTTTCAGCATCCCGTTATATCTTTCCACTAGTCCAGCCGACTGTGGATGATAACTGCAATGAAGATGCTGGTTAATCTGTAAAGCTTTGCATAGTTCCTTAATCACTGTTCCCGTAAAATGGGACCCATTGTCACTTGACAGTTTTGCTGGTATCCCAAAGCGAGGCACAATGTCCTTCAATAAACATTTAGCAACAGTGGTGGCGTCACTCTTTCTACAAGGAAATGCTTCAATCCATCTTGAAAACATATCAACAATAACTAATACATATTTAAAGCTCATGCACACAGGTAGTTCAATAAAATCCATTTGCAAGTGTACAAAAGGACCCATGGGGTTTGGGTGGGATGCGGGCTGTACCTTCTTTATTTTCCCTGCATTCATGGTCTGGCAGATAGTACAATTTTCACATATTTGTTTTGCCAACTTTGAGATTCCTGGTGCATACCAGGTCTTGAGGATATAGTCCGCCATCCCCCCTTTGCCCGCATGGGTGAATTTATGAACACATCGGGCAATTGGTGATAGTAATGATTTGGGTGCCACCATGCGGCCGTCATGATGAACCCATAAGCCATCAGTGTTTTTTAAAACAATAATTAACAACCCATTCCTTTACTTCATCAGAATTGGCCCTATCTTGATGGGTCAGCACATCATCTAAGGACGGGGGCTGCGGTATCTCTGGCTTTTCCCTAACAGGGAAGGCTGAAACTTGTCGTTCAGTACTTGATATAGCTACTGACTTAGCAGCGCTATCTGCAGCAGCGTTTCCAAGCACAACCTTGTCCAAATGCCCCGTGTGCGCTTGGCACTTAATAATTGCAATCTGTTTACGTCTCTGAATAGCTAGTAAAAGATTTTGCACTTCTTGTGCATTTTTAATCTGGGTTCCCGAGGAAGTCAGGTAACCGCGAATTTTCCAAATTTGTCATGCTCATGTCTGGTTATTTCTGAATAGTTCAATATCCATTGTCTACAATAGCCAGTCATTCCTAGAAAATGCTTCATTTCTCTTTTAGTTTTTGGCAACGATGTGTTGCAAACGACCTTTATTCTATCCGGCGTTAACTCCCTGTTTTAACAATGATTCCATCACTGGCTCAATTCCTTTTTCTGCTTTCTCTGACAATGGATACTGTGACCTTTTGGGTAATGGTGCAGCTGGATTAATTGTAACTTTATAGGGCTGTGCAGTCTAATAGTTAGGAGGTATTTTAAATCTTGTCCTGTTTTGTCATAGCAGGCCGTGCAGTGCAATTTTGAATGCCATTTCCCTAGTTTCAGGGATTCCTGGTATTGTTTTATGGAGCTTGTAATGAATCCCCACGCTCCTAACAGACTGACAAGTTTGGGACTCAAACTTGGGTCGGCAATTTCCCATGCGTAAAGAACAGGGTGTTTTATTTCTGTTACTGGGTACGCATATGCCTTATCTACTTGGATTTCTACCGTTACTCCTGATGGGGAGCAAATGATTGTAGCATTCATTTTGCACAGCAAGCCTCTTCCACATAAATTCATAGAGACATCTCCTGATAACAGAAAGGAGTGTTCTTCCTCAAATTCTTCTCCTTTTACTGTGAGGGGAGTCGATTGATTCAAGCGTTGTAGTATTCCAGCCAATCCAGCTATCGGGGTCTTTTTCCCATTAATAGGCATTCCTTCAGAATATCCTTTCCCTAACACCGAAAAGGTTGCTCCTGTATCTACTAAAATGACATAGGTCTCCCAGCTATTTGCATTTTAATTTCAGGTTCGCTGCGTGAATTTAAAGAAACAACGGGCATTTGGTGGTCTGTGGCGCCTGGGGCTGCTGGTGTCAGTCAGTAATTCTGATCTCTATTTCTCCTAAATCCCTGTCCGTTTGTAGGGTAACCTCCTGACTGGTCCGAAAAAGGGTTATGGACAGTGAAATTAGGACCTTTATTCTCTAACGGAGGTCCATTATTGGAGGTTTTGTTCTGACGATTTTTCGCAGGGCATTGGTTTGCCCAATGTCCGGGTTGTCCGCAATTGTAACAATTACCAGATCGTCCATACCCTCTTACTCTACCACGTCTTCCTCTATATTCCCCTCTATTCATCCTTCTATAGTTACCTTGTTATCCTACCATAATAGAGGAGAAAGGTGTTTCTTCGGGGTAATTTTTTTTTTCTCTGACTCAACAAACATAGAGGCAGTCTTTTTATCTGGCTGTTCTCTATTTCTCTCTTGTCCGTTAAACATTCCTCGAGGCAAGTAATTCTTTCTATGTTAAATGAACCATCTGAGGGAAAGGGTCTAGTCTTATTTACAGTCCATTTGGACCAATTTGGTAGGTGATCAATGGATGATTGACCAGTTCTTTAACATAAAGGCTGCTGGCGTGCCTTTCTCGGGTGGCTTACTGGCGCTAGCACTCATTTTAGCAGCTTAAATGGTTCACTTAAAACAATCTAAACTCCCGTGACAATCCATGATCTGCGTTGTACGCCCCTACAGATCAGATTAATAAACTATACATACGTATAAAACTCGAGGGTTCTCAACCCTCGTGGAAGGTATTTCTAACTGGGGAAAATACTGAATCCACAATAGCTTAGTGGATCATGTAAAAGACATCACTATTTTCTCAACAATACATTCCACCGCAGGACTCACTTCCCCGGCTTGGGTCTTTTCCAACCCCTTCTGCAGTTTTTTTTTCAGCTTAAATATTTTAGTTAAAACATACAACAATTCCGTAACACTCTATGATCTGCGTGGGACGCCTCTACAGATCAGACATGACTAAACATTAATACATATAACAATAAACAATACACTTGTTAAACAACAACCAAAGTGTTACTAAATCCCCAACCTATGCAGCCTTACTGGACAAAGCTGCAAAGTTGATTGATAATAACAAGTAGTTAAATACTCACGCTCATAAACATTAAACATTGACACTGTGTTTCAGACAACCGCCCACTCTTCTCTCTTTTTTTTACCCTATTCCCTTTAGCCAAATCTTTAGCAAAAAGGGCCTTCAATTTGTCCCAGCTAACTTCAAGCTCTTCTCTTCTTCTACCCTACTCCCTTTAGCCAAATCTTTAGCAAAAAGGGCCTTCAATTTGTCCCAGCTAACTTCAAGCTGGAACCTTGCTAGTTCAATTTCCAGTAAATCGTTAGCTCCTTAGTTAATCAAATTCCTGACTTAACCTTCTCTCTCAGCAAGCTGGAACCTTGCTAGTTCAATTTCCAATAAATCGCTAGCTCCTTAGTTAATCAAATTCCTGACTTAACCTTCTCTCTCTGGTACCTTTATACAGTCCTTTTCTGCACGATCCTGTTCGCGGGGCGTCAGCGCCTCATGGCTGGTCCTCTGTTCCGTTTCTGAAAGGGAAGCAGTCACAACGGCAGTTTAACCTCCGAACCTTGTGAGTCAATTACCCGATGGCAGTACTGTCCAGTGGAATAAACAGACTATGCGCAGCTATGCTTCTGGCAGGGAAAGTCCCAAAAATGTGGCAAAACACCACCTTCGGCCGATGGGATTTTCTCAACCGAGCAACGTACTCGGCGTCTGTTAACTCACCAATTGGTACAGCAAGCCATCTCGGTGGAACCTCCAAATTGTAGAAGTGCCTTACTTCTTAGCTCTGGGTAATGACTCAATACACACTTGGATTCGTCAGATGGACAGGCCTTTTATTTTACTTCTTGCAAGGGGAATCAGCACCTCCACTCAAGGGGTGAGGCTACTATTCCAATGATACAGCGTAAGCGTTCCATATTTATACAGTGTAACAAACAAGTTTGATTGACATTCCTTTGTTCCTCTATCAGGATACATTTTAGATTAATCATCAGGTAGAAATAACATATTGACAGAAGGATCCTGGACACATAAGTCAACCGTTAATCTATAACAGGGCATGAATCGTGTAACCGGAGGTCCTCTTTAATCATATATACGGGGATCGGGTGGGATATGTGTCAGTGCAGGCTCGATGGGCCGAAATGGCCTCTATCTGCACTGTGGGGTTTCTGTGATTTCTGTGATATATTGGGAGGCTAGCTTTGCTTACGGTCACAAGTTATCAGGTCATTGGTACATCAAAGGAACTCATTATTTCACTTCTACATTCTCATTAGGTGGGCAGACATCTGTTCTTGGCTGTAGTCCGAGTACGTGCAATAGCTCGTTACACATCGACACTTGCCCAGTGTCAAGTCTGAAAACTTTTACCCAGCAAGCACTTGAAATTAACCCCTTATATCATGTAGATTTCCTCACATTCAAATAATAATCTGCCTTCCTGTTTTTGCCACCAAAGTGGATAACCTCACATTTATCCACATTATAGTGCATTTGCCATGTTTCTGCCCAATCACCCAACCTGTCCAAATCGTACTGGAGTTTCACGACATCCTCCTCACAGCATACCCTCCCACCCAGCTTTTTGTCGTCTGCAAATTTGGAGATATTACATCCAATTCCCTCGTCCAGATCATTAATATATATTGTGAACAGCTGGGGTCCTAGGACCGATCCTTGCGGTATCCCACTAGTCACTGCCTGCCACTCGGAAAACGACCCATTTATTCCAACTCTTTGCTTTCTATCTGCCAACCAGTTCTCTATCCAAGTCAATACCTTGCCCCCAATCCCATGTGCCTTAATTTTGCACGCTAATCTCTTATGCAAGACCTTATCGAAAGCCTTCTGAAAGTCCCAATACACCACATCCACTGGTTCTCCCTTATCTATTTTACCAGTTACATCCTCAAAAAATTCCAGTAGATTAGACAAGCACGATTTACCTTTTGTAAATCCATGTTGACTTTGTCCGATCCTGTCACTGTTTTCCAAGTGCTCTGCTATTACATCTTTTATAATGGACTCTAGCATTTTCCCCACTACTGATGTCAGCCTTACCGGTCTATAATTCCCCACTTTTTCTCTACCACCTTTTTTGAATAGTGGAGTAACATTAGCTACCCTCCAATCCATGGGTACTGTTCCAGAGTCTATCGAGTTCTGGAAGATGACCAGCAATGCATCTACTATTTCTAGGGCCACCTCCTTAAGTCGGAGCTCAGGGGAGTGGTTCACGGGGATGGGGTCGGGGTTCAGGGATCAGTCCATTCGGCAGTTTACACTCGGTGGGTTTGCCCTCATGGTCAGAGAGCAGGAATCAGGAACCTTGTGAAATGTAACAGAGAATCAGCAGAGAGCGAGAAATGGAGCGGGGGAACTGGCCGAGAATAATCGTCAACTAACGGGACATTTTCAGCTCGCTTAACACGAGGGTCTCGCTCTCCCTGGGGGAGTGAGGGGGTGGGATTTTTCTCACATTCTCATTTGTTAAAGAACCGGTGATCAGACACACCGAGCCACATAGGGAGCTATTAGGACAGGTGACCAAAAGCTTGGTCAAAGAGGGAGGTTTTAAGGAGGGTCTTAAAGGAGGAGAGAGAGGCGGAGAGGTTTAGGGAGGGAATTCCAGAGCTTAGGGCCCAGGCAGCTGAAGGCACGGCCGCCAATGGTGGGGCGAAGGAATTGAACACAAGGCTTTACTCTATTTCTAACATTTCCTCTACCTGAACTAACGCTCCTCACTTTGATAAATAAACCTTGAAATGTGTTTTGAAATCTTCACCTTTGCCTGAGCCGCAGTGACTGTGTTTATTGTGTGTGTGGAGCTTTGAGACATTTCTGAGAGATGTGGTCAGGTTCTGTTTAAATACTCGTCACTCTGAAACCGGGAAATCCATTTAAATAGAGGACGGCAATCCATCTTTAAGAGACTTGGCCCAGATTTATCTTGAAGGTGAGTTACTGATAATGCTGAATACAAATTGATTCACAGATTCCTGAACTCTGAGTGAGCTGGTCTGAAATGAACAGGAGCCTCTCCAAATGAGAAGATGTCCCTTTAATTCATTCCCAGGTATTTTACCTTGAGTGTAAAGTTCAGAACAATTTATCTTCAAAGGTCAATTGGATTGTAACGTCTGTATAATCATTCAACCCATCTCCAAACCGCAGATTGCTAATCTGGTGCCGAAATGTGACATTCCCAGATCTCCCGAATCCCTTCAGTGAATCTGCACACACATTCCAAGATATCCACACATCACTTCACATTATTGCTAAACACACTGGAGCCCAATAAATAACTGAGATCCAGAAATCTCTCCACGGTATTTTACTGAAATGATCACTGAGTGTTTACATCTCATTGAGAGATTGGCCAATCATTTTGAGATGTTTTGAGAGGAGTTCCAGATCTTTCTCTATGATTGGCCTTTGTGCTGAAGGCCTGACTGTGAATCAGAACCAGTGATGTGTGTGTGGATCTAAGGGGCGATGCCAGTGGGGAGATATTCATGCCGGGGACAGGGCTCAAGAGTTAATGCTACTCCCCGTACCCCCGATTCCCCACCACACCCTCCCTGGACTCGGGTCCCCAACCCTCCGTGATCGGCCTGGAGTCTCCAGTACTGAGGGAGCGCTGCACTGTCGGAGGGGCAGTACTGAGGGAGTGCTGCACTGTCGGAGGGGCAGTACTGAGGGAGCACTGCACTGTCGAAGGGGCAGTACTGAGGGATTGCTGCACAGTCAGAGGGGCAGTACTGAGGGAGTGCTGCACTGTCGGAGGGGCAATACTGAGGGAGCACTGCACTGTCGGAGGGGCAGTACTGAGGGAGCGCTGCACTGTCGGAGGGGCAGTACTGATGGAGCGCTGCACTGTCGGAGGGGCAGTACTGAGGGAGTGCTGCACTGTCGGAGGGGCAGTACTGACGGAGCGCTGCACTGTCAGAGGGTCAGTACTGAGGGAGCGCTGCACTGCCGGACGGCAGTACTGCGGGAGCGCTGCACTGTCGGAGGGGCAGTACTGACGGAGTGCTGCACTGTCGGGGGGGCAATTCTGAGGGAGTGCTGCACTGTCAGAGGGGCAGTACTGAGGGAGCACCGCACTGTCGGAGGGGCAGTACTGAGGGAGCGCTACACTGTCTGAGGGGCGGTACTGAGGGAGCACTGCACTGTCGGAGATGCGGTCTTTCAGATGAGACGTAGAGCCCAGACCCTGTCTGCCCTCTCAGGTGGATGTAAATGATCTCTCTGCGCTATTTTGAAGAAGAGCAGGTGAATTCTCCCCGGTGTCCTGGGGCCAATATTTATCCCTCAACCAACACCTAAAACAGCTGATCTGATCATTTATTTAATCGCTCTTTGTGGGAGCTTGCTGTGCATAAAATTGCCTGCCGTTTTTCCAACATTACAGCAGTGACTACACTTCAAAATTACTTCATTAGCAGTAAAGTCCTGAGTCCTCTCTCTCTCTGTAACCTCCTCAAGCCCGACAACATTTTGAGATCTCCGCGCTCCACCAATTCTGGCCTACGTGTATCCCTGATTATAATCGCTCCACCATTGGTGGCCGTGCCTTCAGCTGCCTGGGCCCCAGGCTCTGGAATTCCCTCCCTAAATCTCTCCTCCTCTCTCTCCTTCTTTAAGATGCTTTTTAAACCGACCTCTTTGACCCAGCTTTTGCTCATCTGCCCGAATATCTCCTCGTGTGGCTCGGTGTCAAATGTGGTTTGATAATCGCTCCTGTGAAGCACCCTGGGATGTTTCACTACAATATAGGCGCTATAGAAAGGCAAGTTGTTGTTGTTTTGGGCGGCACTGTAGAAATGCAAGTTATTGTTGTGGGTGGCGCTATAGAAATGCAAGTTGTTGTGGGCGGCGCTATAGAAATGCAAGTTGTTGTTGTGGGTGGCGCTATAGAAATGCAAGTTGTTGTGGGCGGCGCTATAGAAATGCAAGTTGTTGTGGGTGGCACTATAGAAATGCAATTTGTTGTTGTGGGCGGCACTATAGAAATGCAATTTGTTGTTGTTGTGGGCGGCGCTATAGAAATGCAAGTTGTTGTTGTGGGCGACGCTATAGAAATGCAAGTTGTTGTTGTGGGCGGTACTATAGAAATGCAATTTGTTGTGGGCGGCACTATAGAAATGCAAGTTGTTGTTGTGGGCGGCGCTATAGCAATGCAAGTTGTTGTTGTTGTGGGTGGCGCTATAGAAATGCAATTATTGTTGTTGTGGGCGGCGCTTCAGAAATGCAAGTTGTTGTTGTGGGCGGCACTATAGAAATGCAAGTTGTTGCTGTTGTGGGCGGCACTATAGAAATGCAAGTTGTTGTTGTGGGCGGCACTATAGAAATGCAAGTTGTTGTTGTTGTGGGTGGCACTATAGAAATGCAAGTTGTTGTTGTGGGCAGCACTATAGAAATGCAAGTTGTTGTGGGCGGCGCTATAGAAATGCAAGTTGTTGTTGCGGGCGGCGCTACAGAAATGCAAGTTGTTGTGGGCGGAGCTATAGAAATGCAAGTTGTTGTTGTGGGCGGAGCTATAGAAATGCAAGTTGTTGTTGTGGGTGGCGCTATAGAAATGCAAGTTGTTGTTGTGGGCGGTGCTACAGAAATGCAAGTTGTTGTTGTTGTGGGCAGCACTATAGAAATGCAAGTTGTTTTTGTTGTGGGCGGCGCTATAGAAATGCCAGCCTTTCTTTCTTGAAGCGGATTGGGTGGATCTCCAGCAGGAAGTTGGGTTCATTTTATTTCTGCGATTTTGGACCCACAACATCTAAAAATAGTGACTGGAAGACAAACCTCGGCCTCAATATGGTCGGTTAAGCCCCTCCCTTACCGAGGGCTGGGAAACTGGTAAAGGATTTCCCACATACAGATTGTTGCTTCATCATAAGCCGATAACATTTGAACCGAGAAAAAGGGAGATTCTCACTCACAGCCTGTGCATCGTGCAACTCACTGCAACAACTTGCATTTATATAGCGCCATTAATGTAGTAAAACATCCCAAGGAGCTTCACAGGAGCGTAAATCAGAGAATATTTGACACCGAGCCACATCAGGAGATATTCGGGCAGGTGAGTTTTTATGGAGCATCTTAAAGGAGGAGAGATGGAGAGATATAGGGAGGGAATTCCAGAGCTCAGGGCCCAGGCAGCTGAAGGCACGGCCGGCAATGGTGGAGCAAAGGGACTGGGGGATGGACAAGAGGCCAGAATTGGAGGAGCTCAGAGATCTCGGAGGGTTGTGGAGCTGGAGGAGGTTACAGAGATAGGGAGGGAGGAGGTTACAGAGATAGGGAGGGAGGAGTTTAGAGAGATAGGGAGGAGGTCACAGAGATAGGGAGGGGCGAGGTTACAGAAATAGGGAGGGAGGAGGTTACAGAGATAGGGAGGGAGGAGGTTACAGAGATAGGGAGGGGCGAGGTTACAGAGATAGGGAGGGGTGTGGTTACAGAGATAGGGAGGGAGGAGGTTACAGAGATAGGGAGGGAGGAGGTTACAGAGATAGGGAGGGAGGAGGTTACAGAGATAGGGAGGGAGGAGGTTACAGAGATAGGGAGGGAGGAGGTTACAGTGATAGGGAGGGAGGAGGTTACAGTGATAGGGAGGGAGGAGGTTACAGAGATAGGGAGGGAGCAGGTTACAGTGATAGGAAGGGAGGAGGTTACAGAGATAGGGAGGGAGGAGGTTACAGATATAGGGAGGGAGGAGGTTACAGAAATAGGGAGGGAGGATGTTACAGAGATAGGGAGGGAGGAGTTTACAGAGATAGGGAGGGAGGAGGTTACAGAGATAGGGAGGGAGGAGGTTACAGAGATAGGGAGGGAGGAGGTTACAGAGATAGGGAGGGAGGAGGTTACAGAGATAGGGAGGGAGGTGGTTACAGAGATAGGGAGGGAGGAGGTTACAGAGATAGGGAGGGAGGAGGTTACAGAGATAGGGAGCGAGGAGGTTACAGAGATAGGGAGGGAGGAGGTTACAGAGATAGGGAGGGGCGAGGTTACAGAGATAGGGAGGGGCAAGATTACGGAGATAGGGAGGGAGGAGGTTACAGAGATAGGGAGGGGGGAGGTTACAGAGATAGGGAGGGAGGTGGTTACAGAGATAGGGAGGGAGCAGGTTACAGAGATAGGGAGAGGTGAGGTTACAGAGATAGGGAGGGAGGTTACAGAGATAGGGAGGGAGCAGGTTACAGAGATAGGGAGAGGTGAGGTTACAGAGATAGGGAGGGGCAAGGTTACAGAGATAGGGAGGGAGGAGTTTACAGAGATAGGGAGGGAGGAGGTTACAGTGATAGGGAGGGGCGAGGTTACAGAGATAGGGAGGGAGGAGGTTACAGAGATAGGGAGGGAGGAAGTTACAGAGATAGGGAGGGAGGAGGTTACAGAGATAGGGAGGGAGGAGGTTACAGAGATAGGGAGGGAGGAGGTTACAGAGATAGGGAGGGAGGAGGTTACAGAGATAGGGAGGGAGGAGGTTACAGAGATAGGGAGGGAGGAGGTTACAGAGATGGGGGGAGGAGGTTACAGAGATAGGGAGGGAGGAGGTTACAGAGATAGGGAGGGGCAAGGTTACAGAGATAGGGAGGGAGGAGGTTACAGAGATAGGGAGGGAGGAAGTTACAGAGATAGGGAGGGAGGAGGTTACAGAGATAGGGAGGGAGGCGGTTACAGAGATAGGGAGGGAGGAGGTTACAGAGATAGGGAGGGAGGAGGTTACAGAGATAGGGAGGGAGGTGGTTACAGAGATAGGGAGGGAGGAGGTTACAGAGATAGGTAGGGCCGAGGTTACAGAGATAGGGAGGGAGGAGGTTACAGAGATAGGGAGGGAGGAGGTTACAGAAATAGGGAGGGGCGAGGCCATGGAGTGATTCGAACAAGAGGATGAGAATTTTAAATTGGAGGTGTTGCGCGACCGGGAGCCAATGTGGGTCAGCGAGCACAGGGGGTGATGGGTGAACGGGACTTGGTGCGAGTTAGGACACAAAACCTTTTGATGCAAAGCCACCCAACAGAGACAGCTCTTCAAAACCGTAAAAAGGGAAATAATTTCCCCCAAACACTGGGTTCCACTTCCAGTCCATGTGGAATGGCTCGAATCGAAAGTTTAAAAAAAATTCCTATATGGGATGTGGGCGTCACTGGCAAGACCAGTGTTTATTGCCCATCGCTAGTTGCCCTGAGAAGGTGGTGGTGAGCCGCCTTCTTGAACCGCTGCAGTCCGTGTGGTGAAGGTACTCCCACAGTGCTGTTAGGGAGGGAGTTCCAGGATTTTGACCCAGCGACGATATACTTCTAAGTCAGGATGGTGTGTGACTTGGAGGGGAACTTGGAGGTGGTGGTGTTCCCATGCGCCTGCTGCCCTTGTCCTTCTTGGTGGAAGAGGTCGTGGGTTTGGGAGGTGCTGCCGAAGAAACCTTGGCGAGTTGCTGCAGTGCATCTTGTAGATGGTACACACTGCAGAAATGATACGCCGGTGGTGGAGAGAGTGAATGTTTAAGGTGGTGGATGGGTTGCCAATTAAGTGGGCTGCTTTGTCCTGGATGGTGTCGAGCTTCTTGAGTGTTGTTGGAGCTGCACTAATCCAGGTAAGTGGAGAGTATTCCATCACACTCCTTACTTGTACCTTGTAAATGGTGGAAAGGCTTTGGGGAGTCAGGAGGTGAGACACTCACCACAGAATACCCAGCCTCTGGTCTGCTCTTGTTGCCCCAGTATTTATTTGGCTGGTCCAGTTAAGTTTCTGGTCAATGATGACCCCCAGGATGATGATAGTGGGGATTCGGCGATGGTAATGTCGTTGAATATCAAGGGGAGGTGGTTAGACTCTCGCTTGTTCGAGATAGTCATTGCCTGGCACTTGTGTGACGCGAATGTTACCTGTTACTTATCAGCCCAAGCCTGAACATCGTCCAGGTCTGGTTGCATGCAGGCATGGACTGCTTCATTATCTGAGGAGTTGTGAATGGCACTGAACACTGCGCAGTCATCAACAAACATCCCCACTTCTGACCTTATGTTGGACAGAAGGTCATTGATGAAGCAGATGTAGATGGTTGGGCCTAGGACACTGCCCTAAGGAACTCTTGCAACAATGTCCTGGGGCTGTGATGATTGTCCTTCAACCACCACAACCATCTTCCTTTGTACTAGGTATGACTCCAGCCAATGGAGAGTTTTCCCCCCAATTCCCATTGACTTCAGTTTTACTAGGGCTACTTGATGCCACACTTGGTCAAATGCTGCCTTGATGTCAAGGGCAGTCACTCTTACCTCACCTCTGGAATTCAGCTCCTTTGTCCATGTTTGGATCAAGGCTGTAATGAGGTTGGGAGCCGAGTAGTCTTGGCGGAACCCAAACTGGGCATCAGTGAGCAGGTTATTGGTGAGTAAGTGCTGCTTGATAGCACTGTCGATGACACCGTCCATCACGTTGCTGATAATTGAGAGTAGACTGATGGGGCGGTAATTGGCCAGATTGGATTTGTCCTGCTTTTTGTGGACAGGACATACCTGGGCAGTCTTCCACAAAGTGCAAATCATTGTCTGTTATCAGCAACAAGCAAATTTTAAATCTGCCTATAAATCTTTAAACAATCTGTTCAGCAAGAGCGGAGCGTTCAATTGAGATAAAAGTGCCCAGTGGAGACACTCTGAAACCGGTGAGTGACTTTTCAAATTTAATCTGTGAAACGTCAGATAAAGGGGCTTTGACGATAATTCCTTGAAACCAGGAAATATTCTACTAGAGTTCCCGAGACAGGCCAGGAAGAGATTCTCCGGAACAAGAAATAAATGATGATTAATGTCCCTGTCTAGTGCACCATCGACTGAAATATTTTCAGGACACAATCTCGCTTCTATTTTATTGTAGAAGCTTCGAAGCCTCTGTGTAAAATAAACTCAGGGCAAATTGGATCATTTCTCAAGCTGGTCAGTCAAGGGTCACAGGTCAGAGTTTACCTGAACATTCACCGTATTTTATTCTTCACATACAATTAGATTGCCTCCTTTTCTCGCTCCAATTGTCAGGTGTCAGCCGTGGATCAGTGGGCAGCACTCTCGCCTCTGGGTCAGAAGGTCGTGGGTTCAAATCGCACTCGAGACTTGAGCACAAAATCCCAGTGCAGTACTGAGGGAGCGCTGCACTGTCGGAGAGTCAGTACTGAGGGAGTGCTGCACTGTCGGAGGGGGAGTACTGAGGGAGCGCTGCATTGTCGGAGAGTCAGTACTGAGGGAGCACTGCACTGTCGGCGGGGCAGTACTGAGGGAGCGCTGCACTGTCGGAGGGACAGTACTGAGGGAGCGCTGCACTGTTGGAGGGGCAGTACTGAAGGAGTGCTGCACTGTCGGAGGGGCAGTACTGAGGGAGCGCTGCACTGTCGGAGGGGGAGTACTGAGGGAGCGCTGCATTGTCGGAGAGTCAGTACTGAGGGAGCACTGCACTGTCGGCGGGGCAGTACTGAGGGAGCGCTGCACTGTCGGAGGGACAGTACTGAGGGAGCGCTGCACTGTCAGAGGGGCAGTACTAAGGGAGTGCTGCACTGTCGGAGGGGCAGTACTGAAGGAGTGCTGCACTGTCGGAGGGGCAGTACTGAGGGAGTGCTGCACTGTCGGAGGGGCAGTACTGAGGGAGTGCTGCACTGTCGGAGGTGCCGTCTTTCGGATGAGACGTTAAACCGAGGCCCCGTCTGCTCTCTCAGGTGGATGTAAAAGATCCCAGGACACTATTTGGAAGAAGAGCAGGGGAGTTCTCCCCGGAGTCCTGGACAATATTTATTCCTCCACCAACATCAGTAAAACAGATTGTCTGCTGATTCTCACATTGCTGTTTGCTGTAAAGTTCTTCATTGTCTGTGAAGCGCTTTGGGACGTCCTGAGGGGGTGAAAGGCTCTGTAGAAATCCAAGTCCTTTCTTTCTTTCTTTGTCCCAAAGCTGGACATGGGCCGAGCGGCTGGCGATTGCAGAATGAATATTAGCAGCTGCCTCGGGCCCGCGGGGAGTGAGAGAGTCCAGTCCCCACTGACTGCCCATTCCTTCCGGGCTCTCAGATCCAGTCGGGCTGGGTGGGTGGCTGGGCTCCGGCCTCGGCTCCAGTTTGCCTTTCCCGGGGGGTCGGGGGAGGGGAGCGTGTTCTAACGGCGACGCAGTAAAGGCTGGATTCTCCTGCGCTCTTCGCACCTTCCCGTGAGCGGCCATGGCGCTGGAAGCGGGTCAGAGCGGCGGGCGGCCGTTAGCGGAGGTTAGCAGCGCAGTCAGCGACAGCAGCAGCCGGTGTAAGGTGGGCTCCCGTGGGGATTGGGAGACGCACCCTCCCGCTTCCTCCCCGCACTGGCCTTTCTCACACAGGAGTCCGGTGTAGGGAGCGAGGCACCGACACCTCCCATTGTCCTCACACACTCCTCCGTTCTGACACCGTGTCAGCAAGTTATCGCACACGCCCGCTGCAAGAGGCCAGAGAAAAGAAAGATCAGCTCATTGACCATCTCCCCACCTTCCAGATTGGTTCAACTCTCACCGCTCCCAGGCTCTCACTGTCACAACAACATTTTATTAGAGAAACATCTCGAAACCCAGAATATAATAAAGAATAGTCAGCCCGGATTGTAAAAGGGAACACGAAGAGGCGAGGAAAGAAGTGAAGAAACAATTAGGAAAGAGGAACTCCAAATTTTCATGGAATATCAAAAGCAACAGTAAAGTATTCTCCAGACACATAAATAACAAAAGGAAAATCAGGATTGGGATCGGGCCACTGAGGGATACACACGATAAACTGACAGGTAATGACAGCAAAATGGCAGCAATATTGAATCATGACTTTGCCTCGGTGTTTCCCAGGGAGATTAACATGGTGGACATGACACTAGAGGAATAGAGCAAAAAAGATAGAAAGACATTGAAGATGGAAAGGGGGAGATAATTGATAAACTGATCAAACTCAGAGAGGATAAAACCCCTGGTCCGGGTGGATTGTATCCGTGCATATTAAAAGAGGTTAGGGACGAGATAGCAGGGGCACTGTTACATATATATAAAGATTCATTAGAAAAGGGAATAGTGCCAAAGGACTGGCGGATAGCTGATGTGATTCCGAGATTTAAAAAGGGAGGTAGAACAAGTCCAGGGAACTATAGACCAATTAGCTTATCGTCGGTGGTGGGAAAGATTCTTACTCAAAGATGTGATAGAAAACCATCTAGAATCTGAAAATATAATGAAGATTAGTCAGCAAGGATTCCAAAAGGGAAGGTCATGCTTGACCAGGCCTATTGAATTATTTGAAGAAGTAACAGAAAGGGGAGACAAGGGTAACGTAGTAGATGTAATATATTCGGATTTTCAAAAGGCCTTGGATAAAGTATCGTGCAGTAGAGTCTTGACTAAGGTCAGAGCATGCGGAGTCAGGGGAGAAGTAGCAGAATGGATAACAAGCTGGCTACAAAACAAAAAACAGAGAATTAAAGGTAATTACTCAGACTGGCAAAAGCTGGGAAGTGGTGTTCCAGAAGGATCGGTGCTGGGACCACCGTTGTTCACTATTTACAGAAACGATTTGGACTCGGGAATCGGAAATATATTTTTAGAATTTGTGGATGACACCAGATTGTGGGGGTGTAGTTAATACAGAGAATGACTGCGACAAAATACAGGAAAACATGAATAAACTCGTAGAATGGGCGAGTAAATGGCCAATGAATTTCAATATCGATAAGAGTGCTGTAGATTCTATTTAACAACAACTTGCATTTATATAGCGCCTTTAACATAGTAAAACGTCCCAAGGTGCTTCACAGGAGCGTAAATAAGAGAAAAGTTGGCGCAGAGCCACATAAGCAGCCAATGTAGCTCAGCGAGCACAGGGGGGATGTGTGAATGGGAATAAATTAATGATTAAATACCTAAGGTGAGACTGAGGATTAAAGTCTGTGTCCAATTATTGTGGCCAATTCTGGGCACCACACTTTAGGAAGGGTGTCAGGGCCTTGGAGAGGGTGCAGAGATTTACTAGAATGGTGCCAGGGATGAGGGACTTCAGTTATGTGGAGAGACTGGGGAAGCTGGGATTGTTCTCCTTAGAGCAGAGAAGGTTAAGGGGAGATTTGATAGAACTGCTCAAAATGATGACGAGTTTTGATCGAGTAAATAAGGAGCAACTGTTTCCAGTGGCAGGAGGGTCGGTAACCAGCGGACACAGAGTGAAGGGAATTGGCAAAAGAACCAGAGGGGAGATGAGGAGAATGTTTTTACAGCGAGTTGTTGTGATCTGGAATGTGCTGCCTGAAAGGGCGGTGGAAGCAGATTCAACAGTAACTTTCAAAAGGGAATTGGAGAAATCCTTGAAAAGGGAAACAAGGAAAAATTTGCAGGGCTGTGGGAAAGAGCAGGGAGTGGGACTAATTGGAGAGCTCTTTCAAAGAGCCGGCACAGGCACGATGGGCCGAATGGCCTCCTCCTGTGCTGTGAGATTCTATGAAACGTCCCTCACTGAACTCCAGACCTCCCTTTGCGAGGAGCTGTGCCACTAATTGTGTGGCGGGTGATGGGAGGGTCCAGGAGGGTTCACTCACTAAAAGCCTCTGTGATTCCCCCCACGGTATCTCTGCTATCGGATACTCTGCTGACCCTGACACACAGAAGCTGGGGCGGAGTGAGGGGAGGGGCTGGTGCTGGAACGGTTACTTACCTCGACAGCCCCTGTGCCAGTAATATCCGGGCAGGCACTTGTCACACTTGGGCCCTGTTGCCCCCTCCTTACAGTCACAATATCCCGTGTCATTACAGCGATGGTGGAGCGAGCCATCAGGGTGACACTTACAGTCTGCAGAAACAAGACAACACACACACTGCACATGGCTGTTCCCCATAAAACACATCGACACAACCTCAGCCACAGGAATGAGTGCGAGCCGGGACAAGGAAGGGTCAGACTCTGGGGGTGAAACAAGTCTCCAACACTTTACAAACAGCTTCAATCCCCCACACACTGACTGCACACGGCCCGTGCTCCACTCCCTGGGGCCACGGCACAGAATTAACACAGGTTAACAAGGCCCGAAAAAGCAAACCAAGCACTGGGTTCATCACTAGAGGGTAGAATTCACAAGCACAGAAGTGATGTTAAACTTGTATCGAACCTTGGTTAGACCGCACTTGGAGCACTCTGCACAGTTCTGGTCTCCATATTATAAAAAGGATATAGAGGCACTGGAGAAGGTGCAAAATAAGATTCACATGGATGATCCCAGAACTGCGAGGTTATAACTATCAGGAAAGACTGAACAGGCTGGGGCTCTTTTCTCCAGAAAAGAGAAGATTGAGGGGGGACCTGATCGAGGTCTTTAAGATTATGAAGGGGTTTGATCGGGTAGACGTAGAGAAGATGTTTCTATTTGTGGGGAGTCGAAAACTAGGGGCGATAAATATAAGATCGTCACTAATAAATCCCATCGGTAATTCAGGAGAACCTTCTTTACCCAGAGAGTGGTGCGAATGTGGAACTCGCTCCCACAGGGAGTGGTTGAGGAGAATAGCACAGATGTATTGAAGGGGAAGCTGGATAAACACATGAGGGAGAAGGGAATAGAAGGATATGGTGATAGGGTGAGATGAGGAAGGACGGGAGGAGGCTCGAGTGGAGCAGAAACACCGGCACGGACCAGTTGGGCTAAAAGCTCGTGGACAGGTACAAAAACTAATGAGAAAGGCTGATGGAATGTTGGCCTTTCTCTCGGGGGCTGGAACACAAAGGGGAGGAAGTTATGTTCCAGCTGCACAGAGCTCTGGATAGACTGCATCTGGACCCTGCGTTCAGCTGTAGACTGCAGGAAGATATCAATAAATTGGTCAGGTGGGCAGAACAGTGGCAAATGGAATTCAGTCCGGAGAAGTGTGAGGTAATGCATTTGGGGAAGGCTAACAAGGAAAGGGAATACACGTTAAATGGTAGGACACTGAGTAGTGTAGAGGAACAAAGGGACCTTGGAGTGCATGTCCACAGATCACTGAGGGTAGCAGGCCAGGTAGATAAGGTGGTTAAGAAGGCATACGGAATGCTTGCCTTTATTAGCCGTGGCATAGAATATAAGAGCAGGGGAGTTATGCTTCAACTGTATAAAACACTAGTTAGGCCTCAGCTAGAGTACTGCGTGCAGTTCTGGTCACCACATTACAGGAAAGATGTGATTGCACTAGAGAGGGTACAGAGGAGATTTACAAGGATGTTGCTGGGAGTAGAGAATCTTAGCTATGAGGAAAGACTGGATAGGCTGGGTCTGTGTTCCTTGGAACAGAGGAGGCTGAGGGGAGACCTTATTGAGGTGTATAAAATTATGAGGGGCATAGATAGAGTGGATAGAAAGGACCTGTTTCCCTTAGCAGAGGGGTCAAAAACCAGGGGGCACAGATTTAAAGTAATTGGTGGAAGATTTAGAGGGGATTTGAGGGGAAATGTCTTCACCCAGAGGGTTGTGGGGGTCTGGAACTCACTGCCTGAAAGGGTGGTAGAGGCAGGAACCCGAACCACATTTAAAAAGTACCTGGATGTGCACTTGGGATGCTGTAACCTGCAGGGCTACGGACCAAGAGCTGGGAAGTGGGATTAGGCTGGATAGCTCTTTGTTGGCCGGCGTGGACACGATGGGCCGAATGGCCTCCTTCCGTGCTGTAACTTTCTATGATTCTATTTGTTCTGGGCCCCGACCCTCAGGAAGGATAGACTGGCCTTGGAGGGGGAGCGGCCCAGATTCACCAGACTGACACCGGGGCTAAAAGGGTTAAATTCTGAGGCCAGGTTGCACAGACTGGGCTTGTATTCCCCTGAGTTAAAGGGTGATCTAATCGAGGTGTTTAAGATGATTAAAGGAGTTGATCGGGTCGATAGAGCGAAACTATTTCCTCTGGTGGGGGGAGTCCAGAACAAGGGGGCAGAACCTTAAAATTAGAGCCAGGCCGTTCAGGGGTGATGTCAGGAAGCACTTCTTCACACAAAGGGCAGTGGGAATCTGGAACTCTCTCCCTCAGAGAGCTGTTGAGGCTGGGGGTCAATTGGAAATTTCAGAACTGAGATTGATGGATTTTTGTTGGGTAAGGGCATTAAGGGTTACGGAACCAAGGCGGGTTGATTGAGTTACGATACAGATCAGCCCTGATCAAACTGGATGGTGGAACCAGCTCGCAGGGCTGAATGGCCTCCTCCTGTTTCTATGTTCCTATGAATGGCCTGTTTCTGTGCTGTACATTCTGTGTAATTCTGTGTGGTCGTTTACCGAGATCACAAACAAAATACAAATTCCTGAAAAACAATGGAGACAGGGAGGCAACGATTATATCGGCAAAACACAGGGCTTTCGATTCACCTCAACAAAGCAAGGGCCAGGCCTTGTGCACCAGTCGCTGAAGGTAAGCATGCAGGTGCAGCAGGTGGTGAAGAAGGCAAATGGTATGTTGGCCTTCATAGCAAATAGGTTTGAGTACAGGAGCAAGGATGTCCTGCTGCAGTTGTACAGGGCCTTGGTGAGACCACACCTTGAGTACTGTGTGCTGTTTTGGTCACCTTATCTGAGGAAGGATGTTCTTGCCATGGAGGGAATTCAGCGAAGATTCACAAGACTGATACCTGGGATGGCAGGAATGATGTATGAGGAGAGATTGGGTCGATTGGGCTTATACTCGCTGGAGTTTAGAAGAATGAGAGGGGACCTCATCGAAACATATAACATTCTGACAGGTCTGGACAGACTAGATGCAGGTAGAATATTCCCAATGGTCAGGGAGTCCAGAACCAGGGGTCACAGGCTAAGGATAAGAGGTAAGCCATTTAGGACAGAGATGAGGAAGAATTTCTTCACCCAGAGAGTGGTGAACCTGTGGAATTCTCTACCACAGAAGGCGGTTGAGGCCAAGTCTTTAAATATATTCAAGAAAGAGTTGGATATATTTCTTAAGGCTAAAGGGATCAAGGGATATGGGGAGAAGGCAGGGACAGGGTACTGAATTTGGATGATCAGCCATGATCTCATTGAATGGCGGAGCAGGCTCGAGGGGCCGAATGGCCTACTCCTGCTCCTATCTTCTATGCTAGGGAAAGGCTGGACCAGGCCTCATCGCTAGGGAAAGGTTGGACCAGGCCTCATCGCTAGGGAAAGGCTGGACCAGGCCTCATCGCTGGGGAAAGCCTGGACCAGGCCTCATCGCTAGGGAAAGGCTGGACCAGGCCTCATCGCTAGGGAAAGGCTGGACCAGGCCTCATCACTAGGGAAAGACTGGACCAGGCCTCATCACTAGGGAAAGGCTGGACCAGGCCTCGTTGCTAGGGAAAGGCTGGGTTGGGGCCTAGTCACTGGGGAAAGGGGAGCTGATTTCCGACACCCTTTTGCTCAGCCCTATCGAAGGTATTTTCTTTGTTTCTTTCTCTTGTTTCGGGCTGAAAGCAGAAGGGTGAAGGAAGGAGGCGAGAGCGGAGATTGTAACAGGAACTGACCGAGGCAAACGTTGTGGTGGTCCAGCTGTGCTGAAGGGTTTCGGTGGAAGCCCAGCCGGCATAACTGGCAGTGTCGCCCTCTAGTGTTGTGCTTACAGCTCACGCAAATGGCGGTGGAGAGCAGCTCGAGGTAACTGCACCGGTTCGAGTGGCCAAAGCATTCGCAGTCTTGCAAGGAAAAGACAGAGAGTGTAGACGGCACGTAGACAGGACGTAGACGGGTCGCAGACTGCGAGAGGGTCACATGCTGCAGGAATGAGAGGTGGGGAGGAAATGGCTGGAATGGGAGGGAGGGAACACTGAGGCTTTTAGCAGTGAGGGGAGAACATCAGACTCCCGGCTAGTTACGGTTTGCAGTGAATCAGGCAGATGGCAATGGATGGTCCCAATCCCGGGTTTATAGAGTCCTGTGCCGGGTTATATACAGTGCTGCCAAGTTAGGGGCCTTTCAGCCGTGGCTCAGTGGGCAGCACTCTCGCCTCGGAGTCAGAAGGTCGTGGGTTCAAGTCTCACTGCAGAGACTCAAGCCCATAATCCAGACCGACACTAATGCTGTACTGAGGAAGCGCTGCACTGTCAGAGGGGCAGTACTGAGGGAGTGCTGCACTGTCGGAGGGACAGCACTGAGGGAGTGCTGCACTGTCGGAGGGGCAGTACTGAGGGAGTGCTGCACTGTCAGAGGGGCAGTACTGAGGGTGTGCCGCACTGTCGGAGGGGCAGTACTGAGGGAGTGCTGCACTGTCGGAGGGGCAGTACTGAGGGTGTGCCGCACTGTCGGAGGGGAAGTACTGAGTGTAATGATATCAGCAAATAGAGATGGTATTTGCCTGTTCGATTATGATGCCTTAATAGCATGATTGCATGTATTGATTGCTTGTGCCTGACCAGCAGAGGGCATGTGACCGAGAGAAGCAAGGCAGTTAGTTTAGTTTCAGTTTCGTTCTAGATGCATCACTAGCTTGATGTCTCCTGAAATGCTGTATAAAGAGTTGAACAGACTTTAGATTAAAACTCATTGGCCTAGAAATTCAGTGCCCTTAGCACCGATTTTGCGGCGCTAGAGGGCCTAGCGCTGCAATTGGCGCCGGTTCCTAAATTGCCTGGGGCCCTTCCGCGGCGGTAGACCGGTAGCGCTGCGCCGGCACCGATGACGTCATCGGTGTGCGCAGCATCCCGGTTGCCGTGGTAACCCGGCCCCAAGCCGAAATTCAGTTGCGGCCGCCTCGCCAGTGGCAGCCGCAACTAAGACTCCGGCAAACGAGTGTTGCCGGAGTCTGCGCCGGCGCTTTAAGGAGGCGTGGCGGCCGGCCGCTTTCCCGCCGGCCGCCTGCCCGCAGCTCCCTCCCCGGACTTCTCCCCCCCCCGGAACAGATGCAAGCCCGGCACTTGTCCGAGGTGCCGGGCTCATTTTTGCAGAGATTTGCACGGGCCGCGGCCGGGTGCAGGCAGCTCCTCCTTAACGGAAGGAGGAGGCCTGCACTTCCCGAGCCTGCCGCACCGCAGCGGGCGCCGCAGCGCCGGAATAGCGCCGCAATGCGGCGCGTCAGTTTTCAGGCGCTAAAACCCTTCAGTAGCGCCGGCAGCCGTTTGGGCGCGGCGCTACTGAATTTTTGGCGCGCGCAAAGGGACTTAGCGCCGGCGCTAACTTCCGGCGCTAAAGCCCTGGCGCAGCGCAAACTCAATTTCTAGGCCATTCTCTTTCATAAATGTCTCATCATTGAACCCACAAAGAAATCGATACATGGTGTCAGAAGCGATTGACAGAGATGAAGAGAAAAAAAAAACTGAAGTTAAATCAGCTCTCCACAAATTAGCAAGCCAAAAGAGAACATCGTTGCTTACCATTGGAGAATAGCTAATGAAGTGAAAAATGGAAGGTTTACACCCACCGGCGACGCTTCAGTTGACAGGTAATGTGGCTGAAAATTGGAGAAGTTTAAAACAACGTGTGGGGTTGTATTTATCAGCAATCGGAGCTGCTGAGAAAAGTAATAAAAGGAAATCGTCACTGTTCTTACATGTCGTGGGTGATGAAGCGGTGGAGGTGTATAATAACTTCACATTCGCTGTTAATGGAGACAAAATGAAGCTAGATAAAATAATGGAACAGTTTGAGGCCTACTGCATACCTAAACGTAACGTGACGTTTGAGAGGCACAGATTTTTCACATGTGTACAGAAAACGGGTGAGACTATTGATCAGTATGTGACTGAACTGAAAAACCGAAGCAAATCGTGTGAATCTGGGGGACTGACAGACTCGCTGATAAAAGACAGACTGGTGTGTGGTATTCCAGATAATGGTCTAAGGGAAAGACTGCTAAGAGAGCAAGATCTAGACCTGGGAAAAGCCATAGCACTGTGTAGGGCTACAGAGACTGTGAAGTTGCAGGCAAAGGAGCTGTTCAGTGACAATAGCTGCAACGTGGATGCAGTGAGAATGAACGGATACAAACCGTTTAACAAAAAGAGCGCCAATGTGAAAAAAGAGGCGTGGCCAGCGAACAAAAATGAAAGGGACAATCGAAAGACATGTAGTCGATGCGGTACACAGCATACACCAAGAAAGTGTCCAGCATATGGTAAAACATGCAATAGTTGCAACAAGAACAACCATTATGCCCGTTGCTGCAAGAACCAAGTGCAACAAAGCAAGGTCCATGCAGTAGATGAAAGCGACATAGAGGAGTTCTATGTAGATGTTGTGTCTGAAAACAAAAAAGAAGAAAGAGACTGGATGTTGACACTAAAAGTGAATGACATACACATTCCATTTAAATTGGATACTGGAGCACAAGTTAATGTGATATCAGAGACTGATTTTAAGAAAATTAGACCCAGACCAAAGATACATGGAATAAAAGTGAAAGTGACAGGATACTCAAGTACTGATATGCCAGTGAAAGGAAGATGCATTGTCAAAGTAACACACAAGGACAGAGAGCACACGCTAGCATTAATCGTGGTGCCAAAGGATGTGCAAGCCATACTAGGTTTAAAAGCCTGTGAGAGACTGAACCTGGTAAAGAGAGTCCTCGTTGTGGAAAGCGAAGGAGAGACAGTCAATGATGAACTCATGAAAGAGTACAACGACCTATTTAAGGGTCTAGGCTGCATTCCAGGAGAACACACGATCAGAGTAGATAAAAGTATGACACCGGTCATACATCCATGCAGAAAAGTTCCGTTTGCTCTTCAAAAGCAACTGAAGGCAGAGTTGGACAGGATGGAAAGCCTGAACGTGATTCAGAAGATAGATGAGCCAACTGAGTGGGTGAGTTCCCTCGTCGTAGTGGACAAAAAGAATGGAAAGCTCAGAATTTGCCTGGATCCAAGAGATCTAAACAGAGCAATAAAGAGAGAGCACTTCAAGCTTCCTACACGTGAGGAAATCATGGCACAGTTTGCAAATGCAAAATATTTCAGCAAGTTAGAAGCATCATCAGGATTTTGGCAGATGAAGCTGGATGAAGCAAGTTCAAGACTGTGCACGTTCAACAGTCCATTTGGCAGATACAGATTCCTAAGGTTACCATTTGGCATTGCCTCAGCTCCTGAAGTGTATCACAAGACTATCCATATGATCTATGAGTACCTGGAGGGAGTTGATACATCAATGGATGACATCATAGTATGGGGAACCACGAGAACTGAGCATGACGAGAGAATGAAAAAATTGCTGGAAGCAACAAGGAAAACAAACCTGAAGCTGAATAGAGAGAAATGCCAGCTCGGGGTGACAGAACTGACATTCGTGGGAGATATCCTTAGCAGTGAGGGCATCAGACCAGATCCCAGAAAGGTGTCCGCCATTGAGAATATGCCAAAGCCACAATGCAAAAAGGACGTGCAGAGGTTTAATGGAATGATCAACTACATGGGGAAATTCATATCCAACCTCTCAGAAAAGATGGCGCCACTGAGAAGACTAACTGAAAAGAACATAGAATGGGAATGGAATCATGAGCATGAGAAGTCATGGAGCGATCTAAAGAAACTGCTCACAGAGGAACCAGTTCTGAGGTTTTATGACCCAGCGAGACCCATCAAGATATCATCAGATGCATCACAGAGTGGGCTCGGTGCCGTTCTTCTGCAACAATATGACTACTGGCAACCTATTGCATATGCATCGCGCTCAATGACAGATGCGGAGACGCGATATGCTCAAATAGAAAAGGAGCTGCTCAGCATCACATACGCCTGTGAAAGATTTCACCAGTTTGTGGCAGGACAAGCAATCAGTGTAGAGGCTGACCATAAGCCCTTGATTGCATTGTTCCAAAAGCCACTAAATAGCTGTCCGCTTAGAATACAAAGAATGATGATCAGGCTGCAACGCTATACACTGAATGTTGCGTACACACCGGGTAAGCTGATGTATACAGCAGACATGTTGTCCAGAGCTGTAGACCCAAGTGAGCCCGCAAACACCACAATGGATGACAAAGCGAACGCCTACGTGGACATGATCACAAGTGCACTGCCCATAGCAGATGCAAAAATGGAGCTCATAAAGACTGAGACAAACAAAGATGAAACAATGAGACGACTGAGAAAAAGCATCTTGGATGGATGGCCCAACATGAAGCAAGACTGCTCACCTGATATAGCAGAGTACTGGAACTGCAGGGCGGAACTATCAGTGGTCGAAGACATCATCTACAAAGGAAGTAAAATAGTTATCCCAAAGAGTCTGAGAAGAGAGATGCTAAAAAAGATCCATGGAGGACATCTGGGAATCGAAAAGTGTAAGAAAAGAGCACGAGAGGTGATGTACTGGCCACGAATCAACCAAGATGTGACAAATGAGGTGTCAAACTGCACAATATGCCTGAAATATCGAGCAAGCAATCCGGTAGAACAACTAAAGCCACACCCAGCACCAGACAGACCTTACCAGAAGGTAGGCGCTGACCTATTCGTATGTCAAGGGAAGGACTATCTTGTAGTCACAGACTATTACTCCCTGTATCCAGAGGTTTGTAGACTGCACACCACCACTGCAGATGCTGTGATAACATGTATGAAAGCCATATTCTCCAGACATGGCGTGGCAAGCGAGGTCTTCACAGACAACGGACCTCAGTTTTACAATGCAAGTTTCCGACACTTTGCCAAAGAGTGGGACTTTGTCCACACAACGTCAAGTCCTCACTTTCCACAGTCCAATGGACTAGTGGAAAAATCGGTCCAGACAGTGAAAAGACTGATGTACAAGGCAAAAGACAGTAGAACTGACTTCTACCAGAGCATGCTTGTATACCGCACAACGCCGCTCGAGTGTGGTATGTCACCAGCCCAACTCCTGATGGGACGTCGGCTAAGGTCAAACCTACCCATCCCGGAGAACCTCCTGAAAACAAAAGAGGGGGAGAAAGTGAGGAAGTTCAAAGAGCAACAGAAAGAAAAGCAAAAGTACTACTATGACAGAGGAACACAAAACCTACCTGAACTCCACACTGGTGACCAAGTAAGGTTCAAAGACAAAACAAACACATGGACTCAGAAGGGAACTGTCCTGAGTGAAGTTCAACCAAGATCATACACCATTCAGACAGATGAGGGTGCTGTTCTGAGAAGAAATCGTCGAGATCTTCTCATGGGACCAGCCACAGCAGGTCAAGAGACTGATACTGTTGAACAACCTGATCACACAGCTGAGAACCAATCATCTGAGGCAACAACTCAGATTCAAGGACAATCAATCAGAAAATCCTCAAGACACGTGAAGCCTCCTGAGAGACTCACTGAGCAAATTTAAGGACTATTGTTATAGAAGGAAGTAATGTTATCTTATTCTTTCTTCAAGTTCTAGTGTATTGACATATTTCATGTGAACACACAAAGCAAGGTTAAAAAACCTTGATCATGATAATGATAATGTAAGTTCATTAAGTGTTACAGTTAAAATGCAGATTAATACAAAGAAAACATGTTGTTAGTTAAAAGTAAAATACTTTTGTTTTAAGAAAAGGAGATGTAATGATATCAGCAAATAGAGATGGTATTTGCCTGGTCGATTATGATGCCTTAATAGCATGATTGCATGTATTGATTGCTTGTGCCTGACCAGCAGAGGGCATGTGACCGAGAGAAGCAAGGCAGTTAGTTTAGTTTTGGTTTCGTTCTAGATGCATCACAGCATCATGTCTCCTGTAAAAGCTGTATGAAAGAGTTGAACAGACTTTAGATTAAAACTCACTGAGGGAGTGCTGCACTGTCGGAGGGTAAGTACTGAGGGAGCGCTGCACTGTCGGAGGGTAAGTACTGAGTGAGCACTGCACTGTCGGAGGGGCAGTACTGAGGGAGTGCTGCACTGTCGGAGGGGCAGTACTGAGGGAGCATGCACTGTCGGAGGGGCAGTACTGAGGGAGTGCTGCACTGTCGGAGGGGCAGTACTGAGGGAGTGCTGCACTGTCGGAGGGGCAGTACTGAGGGAGTGCTGCACTGTCAGAGGGGCAGTACTGAGGGAGTGCTGCACTGTCGGAGGGGCAGTACTGAGGGAGCGCTGCACTGTCAGAGGGGCAGTTCTGAGGGAGTGCTGCACTGCCGGAGGGGCAGTACTGAGGGAGCGCTGCACTGTCAGAGGGGCAGTACTGAGGGTGAGCTGCTCTGTCGGAGGGGTAGTACTGAGGGAGTGCTGCGCTGTCGGAGGAGCAGTACGGAGGTAGCGCTGCACTGTCGGAGGGGCAGTACTGATGGAGCACTGCACTGTCAGAGGGGCAGTACTGAGGGAGTGCTGCACTCTCGGAGGGGCAGTTCTGAGGGAGTGCTGCACTGTCGGAGGGGCAGCACTGAGGGAGTGCTGCACTCTTGGAGGGGCAGTTCTGAGGGAGCGCTGCACTGTCGGAGGGTCAGTACTGAGGGAGAGCTGCACTGTCGGAGGGGCAGTACTGAGGGAGCGCTGCACTGTCGGAGGGGCAGTACTGAGTGACCACTATATGAGAGTTCTTACCCTGCTCTGGGTTCACGACGTCTAGTGATGAGATGCTTGACCATTGGAAGGTCTTATGGCTGGAGGAGTGAAGAGATCTCGGAGGGTATTATGGCTGGAGGAGGTTACAGAGACAGGGAGGGGCGAGACCATGGAGGGATTTGAACGTGAGGATGAGAATTATAAATTGGAGGTGTCGCTGGACCGGGAGCCAATGTCGACTCAATCAGTCGCTTCTCCGGGTCTACTCACTGCCTGTGTTGTAGCTCGAAGCGGATCGATCACTAATTCGTGGGAATCTGGTCCGCGGAGCCGATGATTTTATGGGGTGAGGCCGGTGACAGGCTGTTATTATGGGATTTCGGTACATTCGAGTAGGTTGAGTTTGAAAGGCAAACTGTGTAATGCAGGATGTGACTGAGTCTCCCTGTTACTATTCAGCGAGGCTCAATCCAGCAACAACACGCTCAGTAACTCAGCACAAAATGGAGATTCATCGCCAGACATTAGAACTAGTTTATCTTTGGTTAACCTCGTGTCGGTGAGGAAGGTTTGAGTGTCTGTTTCTTCCTGTAGGTTCTGGCTGACCCTGGGCAGGATAGGGGCAGGTTTGGTGTCAAAGTGTAACGTTTCATAGATGCCCAAAGTGCCCCAGTCCCCCAGTCCCGGTCAGTGTGGGGAGTTATGGTCACTGCTGGTCAGTGTGGGGCGTTATGGTCACTCCTGGTCAGTATGGGGAGTTATGGTCATTCCCGGTCAGTATGGGGAGTTATGGTCACTCCCGGTCAGTATGGGGAGTTACGGTCACTCCCGGTCAGTATGGGGAGTTATGGTCACTCCCAGTCAGTACGGGGAGTTATGGTCACTCCCGGTCAGTGTGGGGAGTTATGGTCACTCCCAGTCAGTATGGGGAGTTATGGTCACTCGCAGTCAGTATGGGGAGTTACAGTCACTCGCAGTCAGGGTGGGGAGTTATGGTCACTCCCGGTCAGTGTGGGGAGTTATGGTCACTCCTGGTCAGTATGGGGAGTTACGGTCACTCCTGGTCAGTATGGGGAGTTACAGTCACTCCCGGTCAGTATGGGGAGTTACGGTCACTCCCGGTCAGTATGGGGAGTTATGGTCACTCCCGGTCAGTATGGGGAATTAGGGTCACTCCTAGTCAGTGTGGGGAGTTATGGTCACTCCCGGTCAGTATGGGGAATTGTGGTCATGCCCGGTCAGTATGGGGAGTTATGGTCACTCCCGGTCAGTATGGGGAATTGTGGTCATGCCCGGTCAGTATGGGGAGTTATGGTCACTCCCGGTCAGTGTGGGGAGTTGCGGTCACTCCCGGTCAGTGTGGCGAGTTATGGTCACTCTGCACCCAGTCAGTATGGGGAGTTATGGTCACTCCTGGTCAGTATGGGGAGTTATGGTCACTCCCGGTCAGTGTGGGGAGTTATGGTCACTCCCGGTCAATGTAGGGAGTTGCGGTCACTCCCGGTCAGTATGGGGAGTTATGGTCACTCCCGGTCAGTGTGGGGAGTTATGGTCACTCTGCTCCCGGCCAGTGTGGGGCTGGTTTGGGGGTTTACTGTGACGGATGGTTTGGAATGACATGGACAGCGTGTGAAGGGTTAAATAAACGGGAACGAGTTGATGCAAAATCCGGGAACAAAGGGGAACAGATTGAGGCCGAGACACTCACCCAGCTCCCATTTCTGTATCTGGGATAACGGGATTACAACAGGTCCCCATTGATCTCGGGCTCAGCAACCAAACGGCTTTCTACAAATACTCCCTCCACTTCCCACTGACTGTTCTCACTGAGACAGAGTTAAGAAGCACTTTCCTCTCAGCTAAGATGTGCATCGTAAATATTACAACTTCCCTGCTTCGTATCTGCTGCACCGCTCGAGGAGATTATACTTTACTCCATAGATACAGGAACAAGCAGACTCCTGATCCCAGCCCCCGCTCACACTCAGACCCTGCTCACACTCAGACCCTGCTCACACTCAGACCCCGCTCACACTCAGACCCCGCTCACACTCAGACCCTGCTCACACTCAGACCCTGCTCACACCCACACATGTTCACACTCAGCCCCTGCTCACACCTACACCTGCTCACACCTACAACTGCTCACACCTACACATGTTCACACTCAGACCCTGCTCACACCTACATCTGCTCACACTCAGACCCTGCTCACACCTACACCTGCTCACACCTATACCTGCTCACTCAGAACCTTCTCACACCTACACCTGTTCACACCTATACCTGCTCACACCTACACCTGCTCACACTCAGACCCTGCTCACACCTACACCTGTTCACACTCAGACCCTTCTCACACCTACACCTGCTCATACTCAGCCCCTGTTCACACCTATACCTGTTCACACTCAGCCCCTGTTCACACCTACACCTGTTCACATGCAGTCCCTGTTCACAACTACACCTGCTCACACTCAGCCCCTGTTCACACTCCGCCCCTGTTCACACCTACACCTGTTCACGCTCAGGCCCTGTTCACAACTGCACCTGCTCACACTCAGCCCCTCTTCACACTCAGCCCCTCTTCACTGAGCCCCTCTTCACACCTACACCTGCTCACACTCAGCCCCTCTTCACACCTACACCTGTTCAGTCAGCCCCTGTTCACACTCAGCCGCATGTTCACACCTACACTGGTTCACACTCAGCCTCTGTTCACACTCAGCCCCCGTTCACACCTAAACCTGTTCACACTCGGCCCCTGCTCACACCTACACCTGTTCCTCGGACATAAGAACATAAGAAGTAGGAGCAGGAGTAGGCCATACGGCCCCTCGGGCCTGCTCCGCCATTCAATAGGATCATGGCTGATCCGAACCTAGACTCACGTCCACTTCCCTGCCCGCTCCCCGTAACCCCTAATTCCCTTATCAGCTAGGAAACTGTCTATCTCCGTTTTAAATTTATTTAATGTCGCAGCTTCCACAGCTCTCTGAGGTAACAAATTCCATAGATTTACTACCCTCTGAGTGAAGAAGTTTCTCCTCATCTCAGTTTTGAAAGCGCAGCCCCTTATTCTAAGATTATGCCCCCTAGTTCTAGTCTCACCCATCAGTGGAAACATCCTCCCCGCATCCACCCGATCAAGCCCCCTCACAATCTTATATGTTTCGATAAGATCGCCTCTCATTCTTCTGAATTCCAATGACTAGAGGCCCAACCTACTCAACCTTTCCTCATACGTCAACCCCTCATCTCCGGAATCAACCGAGTGAACCTTCTCTGAACCGCCTCGAGAGCAAGTATATCTTTTCTTAAATATAGAAACCAAAACTGTACGCAATATTCCAGGTGTGGCCTCACCAGTACCCTGTATAACTGAAGCAAGACTTCCCTGCTTTTATACTACATCCCCCTTGCAATAAAAGCCAAGATTCCATTGGCCTTCCTGATCACCTGCTGCACCTGCATACTAACCTTCTGTGTTTCATGCACCAGGACCCCCAGATCCCTTTGTACTGTAGCACTTTGCAGTTTCTCTCCATTTAGATAATAACTTGCTCTTTGATTTTTTCTGCCAAAGTGCATAACCTCACACTTTCCAACATTATATTCCATCTGCCAAATTTCTGCCCACTTACTTAGCCTGTCTATGTCCTTTTGCAGGTTTTTTATGTCCTCCTCACTCACTGCTTTCCCTCCCATCTTTGTATCGTCGGCAAACTTGGATATGTTGCACTCGGTCCCCTCCTCCAAATCGTTAATATAGATTGTAAAGAGTTGGGGTCCCAGCACTGACCCCTGCGGAACACCACTAGTTACTGATTGCCAACCCGAGAATGAACCATTTATCCCAACTCTCTGTTTTCTGTTAGATAGCCAATCTTCCACCCATGCCAGTATATTACCCCCAGTCCTGTGATTTTTTATCTTGTGCAGTAATCTTTTGTGTGGCACCTTGTCAAATGCCTTTTGGAAGTCCAAATACACCACATCCACTGGTTCCCCTTTATCCACCCTGTTTGTTACATCCTCAAAGAATTCGAGCAAATTTGTCAAACATGACTTCCCCTTCATAAAACCATGCTGACTCTGTCCGATTAAATTATGCTTATCCAAATGTCCTGTTACTGCTTCCTTAATAATGGACTCCAACATTTTACCAACCACAGATGTTAGGCTAACTGGTCCATAGTTTCCAGCCTTTTGTCTACCTCCCTTTTTAAATAAGGGTGTTACATTAGCAGTTTTCCAATCTGCTGGGACCGTTCCTGAATCCAGGGAGTTTTGGAAAATTACCACCAATGCATCCGCAATCCCTACCGCTATTTCTCTCAAGACTCTAGGATGTAAGCCATCAGGTCCAGGGATTTATCCGCCTTAAGTCCGATTATCTTACCGAGTACCATCTCCTTAGTGATTTTAATCGTGTTTAGCTCCTCCCCCCCTATAGCCCCCTGTTTGTCCAGTGTTGGGATATTTTTAGTGTCCTCTACTGTAAAGACTGATACCAAATATTTGTTCAGCATTTTTGCCATCTCCATGTTCCCCACTACTAATTTCCCGGTCTCGTCCTCTAAGGGACCAACATTCACTTTAGCGACATTTTTTCTTTTTATATAACTTTAGAAAATCTTGCTATCTGTTTTTATATTTTTTGCTAGTTTACTTTCATAATCTATCTTCCCTTTCTTAATTAATCTTTTAGTTATTCTTTGCTGGCTTTTAAATGCTTCCCAATCTTCTATCCTCCCCCTAGATTTGGCTACTTTATATGCCCTTTTCAGTCGGATACTATCCTTTATTACTTTACTTAGCCACGGATGGCTGTCTTTTCTTTTACGCCGCTTTTTCCTCAGTGGAATATATTTTTCTTGAAAGTTGTGAAATATCTCCTTGAATGTACACCACTGCTCATGTACCGTCTTACACCTTAATCTATTTTCCCAGTCCACTTTAGTCAACTCTGCTCTCATACCTTCATAGTCTCCTTTATTTAAGCATAGTACGCTGGTTTGAGATTCAAATCTCTCACCTTCCAACTGAATTTGGAATTGAACCATGTTATGGTCACTCATTCCAAGGGGATCCTTTACTAGGACATTTTTTATTAATCCTGTCTCATTACACAGGACCAGATCCAAGATTGCCTGCCCCCTGGTTGGTTCAGTAACATACTGCTCAAGGAACCCGTCCTTAATGCACTCTATGAACTCTTCCTCAAGGCTGCCCTGCCCAATTTGATTTGTCCAGTCAATATGAAAGTTAAAATCCCCCATGATTATAGCTGTTCCCTTATTACAAGCCCCAACTATTTCCTGATTTATACTCCGACCAATAGAGTTGCAACTGTTAGGACGCCTATTGACAATGCCCACTAGTGACTTTTTCCCCTTATTATTCCTTATCTCCACCCAAACTGTTTCACTATCCTGATCCTTTGACCCAATATCATTTCTCACTATTGCAGTGATTCCATCCTTGATTAACATAGCTACCCCACCTCCCTTTCCTTCCTGTCTGTCCTTCCTAATTGTCAAATACCCCTGGATGTTTAGTTCCCAGTCATGGTCACCTTGTAGCCATGTTTCTGTAATGGCCACCAGATCATACCCATGTGTAGTTATTTGTACCGTCAACTCGTCTATTTTGTTACGAATGCTGCGTGCATTCAGATAAAGAACTTTTAAATATGTTTTGTGACAATTTATTCCTGCTTTTACCCCGTTTACTACTTTAACTTTATCTTTATACATTCTGTCCCTTCCTGACATGCTCTGGTTTTTAATTCCCCCACTGCTACCTCGCTCTATTGCCTTCTCCGCTGACATTTTTATTTTTCGCTCTCTTGAAACCTCCCCCCCACTAATTAGTTTAAAGCCCTCTCTACAGCCCTAGTTATTCGATCCGCCAGGATTCTAGTCCCAGCACTGGCCAAGTGAAGTCCGTCCCAACGGAACAGCTCTCTCCTGTCCCAGTACTGATGCCAGTGTCCCAGGAAGCAAAACCCATTTCTCCCACACCAGTCTTTGAGCCACGCATTTAACTCTTGATTTTATTTACCCTAGCCAAATTTGTTCGTGGCTCAGGTAGTAATCCAGAGATTATTACCCTTGTGGTTCTGTTTTTTAATTTGGCCCCTAGCTGCTCGTACTCCCTCAGCAGAACCTCTTTCCTTGTCCTATCTATGTCATTTGTACCAGCATGGACCACGACAACTGGATCCTCCCCCTCCCACTCTAAGTTTCTCTCCAGCCCAGAGGAAATGTCCTTAACCCTGGCACCGGGCAGGCAACACAGCCTTTGGGACTCTCGCTCTCGGCTGCATGTCAGTGAGAGATGAGGGAGGTTTGAAGGGAAGGGTTTGTTCCAGATACTGAAATGGGCTCTGGATCAGCAGGTCACAGGTCAGAGAGCGTAGGTCCTACTTACGGCCACTCGCGACGGTGTCAGGGAGGCCTGGAGAGGGAAACAGAAACAAAGAGAGTTAGAGAGACGTCTGATTAACAATCTGTCTCCATAAACACACTAATCCAACCCATCACATGGAGTGTTGATGAGATGGACCTCACTCAAACTCAGGAACAATGAAGTGATGGGGATTGGCGGGCTGCATCCTCTGAGCGCTCACACCAGCCCTGGGTCACACCAGCTAGAGTTGCTAAAGAGCTGACGGAAGGTGAGCCTGAGGTTAGTCCGTGGCTCCGTTCCCACTCCGTGTGATTAGTGTGTAAGTCCGCAGGGTTAATAGGTAAGGGTGTCAGTCATCACACAGACCCCTCGCTCACTGCCCAGTCCTGTCATCTGGAATGCGCTGCCTGAAAGGGCGGTGGAAGCAGATTCAATAGGAACTTTCAAAAGGGAATTGGAGAAATACTTGGAGGGGAAACATTAGCAGGGCTGTGGGGAAAGAGCAGGGAGTGGGACTAATTGGAGAGCTTGTCTCTCTCTTTATTTCCTTCTCTTACTTTCTGTCTTTTTCTTACTTTATCTCTCTCTCCTACCCTCTTTCTATCTCCCTGTTTTTTCTGTTTCTTGTTTCTTTACCTTCTCTTTCGCTCTTTCCTTATCTTTCTTTCTCTGTTTCTCTTTTTCACTCTCCCCCTCCCTCACCCTCTCTCTCTCCTCCCTCTCCCCTCTCTCTCTCCCCCTCTCTCTCTCTCTCTCCCTCTCTCTCCCCCTCTCTCTCCCTCTCTCTCTGCCCTCACTCTCCGCCCTCTATCTCTCCCCCTCACTCTCCCCCTCCCTCTCTCCCACTCCCCTCCCTCTCTCCCCCTCCCCTCCCTCTCTCCCCCTCCCCTCCACCTATTCCGCCTCTCCCCCCTCCCCTCCCCCTCTCTCCCTCCCTCCCCCCTCCCCTCCCTCACCCTCTTTCTCTCCCCCTCTCTCTATCCTCTCCCTCTCCACTCTCTCACTCTCACCCTCTCTCTCTCTCCCACTCTCTCTACCCCTCTCCCTCTCCCTCTCCCTCTCTCTCTTCAATTCAATTCAATTCAAATCGCTTTATTGGCATGACAAGGTACATCTTATGTTGCCAAAGCATCGAAAAACATTCATGGTTGTACACAAAAATACAGATCTATTCATACAGTGTATAAACAGATATATCCCTGAGTGTATAAATATACATTCATATAATTTGTATATACTCTTTTCTTATATTTAGTGGTCCCTCTCTCTCTCTCTCCCTCTCTCTCTCCCCCTCTCTCTCTCCCTCTCTCTCTCTCCCTCTCTCTCTCTCTCTCTCCCCCCCTCTCTCTCCCCCCCCTCTCCCCCACTCTCCCTCTCTCAGTGGGCTGTGGGCTCGGACTCTGTTCCTCTCCCTGGGTCTGGACAATCTCTCGCTGGGATCTCTTTCCACATTAACACAATCACAACCATCCATTGGGTTGTATTTTGGAGTCGATGCGTTGCGGGGAGTTGGGCTGAGAATGAAATCTGAAGCGATCTTGCGCCGGCACTGGGCCGGGCCGGGAAGCTCGGGTTACTCACACACATTGACCGTCCCTTTGGGGATTGGGAGGTACGAGCCCGCTCTCCACGCTCCGCCTTGAAAGCCTTTCTTGCATCTCCCGCAGTCCGGCCCCGTCGTGTTGTGCTCGCACTCGCAACTCAGCTTCCCCTTCTCCAAGATACAGTTGTTGGCGTGAAGATTGCACTTACACCTGGCAAAAAACAAGGGCAGCTGCTTTCAAATGGGCTGAGCAGCTGGGTTAGACTCGGGACTCTCCGCTCCGGGACTCCGCTCTCCCTTTCCCAGCTCAGCTCTCCCGACACCAACACTTTTCTGACACTTATTGCATTTCAAACTGTTCCAGGCCCCTCAGAGCAAGAGCTTGCATTGATAGAGCGCCTCTCACCCTCAGCACATCCCACAAAAGCACCTCATTGGCTGTAAAGTGCTTTGGGACGTCCTGAGGTCATGAGAGGCGCTATAGAAATGCAAGTTCATTCTCCCTTAACAACAACACCTGTAGCTACAACAACAACTTGCATTTATATAGCGCCTGTAACTAGTGAAACCTCCCAAGGTGCCTCACAGGAGCGGAAATCAAACAAACTGACCCCGAGACACATAAGGTGATATTAGGACAGGTGACCAAAGGCTGGGTCAAAGAGGGAGGTTTTAAGGAGCGTCTTAAAGGAGGAGAGAGAGGCGGAGAGGTTTAGGGAGGGAATTCCAGAGCTTAGGGCCCAGGCAGCTGAAGGCACGGCCGCCAATGGTGGAGCGAAGGGAGTGGGGGATGGACAAGAGGCCGGAATTGGAGGAGCGCAGAGATCTCGGAGGGTTGTGGGGCTGGAGGAGGTTACAGAGATAGGGACTGGTGAGGACATGGAGGGATTTGAAAACAAGGATGAGAATTTTTAAATCGAGGTGTTGTTGGACCGGGAGCCAGTGTAGGTCAGTGTCAACAACAACAACTTGCATTTGTATAGCGCCTTTAACGTAGTAAAATGTCCCAAGGTGCTTCACAGGAGCGTAGCTCGGACAGAATGTGACACCGGGACACATGAGGAGGAGACACTCGGAGCGGAGACTGAAGATGAAGACTGAAAGACTGATAATCTCCACCTTCCCTCTTCTCCTGGGTCAGTCCCCACTTTCCCCAATTTCACCCAAATACCAAACGGGCTGGATTGTCCCAGGGTTTGCTCAGAAAGGGTTAAACCTGGGAATCTCTTCAAAGGTTTAAACTGAAATCATTCAATTCCCGCTGGGTGAGGAGCAGCCGGGAGTCCAGGAGGTGTAAATTGTAGTGTATGTACCCGTCTACCTTTAAGAGAACTATTGTATGTAACCGTCCACCTTTAAGAGAACTACTTTAGGTGTTGCACTACTTTGTTGGCTTCTGTATACTGTAATACCGACGGTGACAGTATTAGGCAGATTCGCCCTGACCTTCGAATAGTAAAGTCCTGTTTTAAGTTACTCTTGGAGTCTGTGTATTAATTAACTAAACAACCCACAGACTTTACAGTGGCGACGAGTCCGATCGTACCCTGCGGCAACAATACTTCCGAAGCAGTTAACGAGCGTCGAGAAGAGGCAACCGCCCTCGTCGTTCTGCTGGGAGAAAACTCGAGGCTGCAGCAATAGAAAGGAGGAAGAATTTAGCGACAAAGACTTCCATCAGCAACAGGCACTGACTGTCCCTTCTGCCACGGTGAGGAGTGAGCCGATCAGCAAGAGAAGCAAGGCGGCCACGGTGACTGTGAGTAAGGGAAAGTAAAAAGAATAACCAGAGGATAAGGGCTGTGCACTCGACCACGGTCGAGGGGGAAAGGAGCCGGACAGAAGTCGGGTCCAGAGGCGCTGAGACGGGGGCAGCGTGGAGCAAGGAAGCCGCGGTACTAATAGGCTGGGGGACGCTACGGCGTCGTGAGACAGCTAGACCGCGACCGGTGGGAAAAGCCAGGCAGCGACCGAAGCCACGAAGCGCTGCGACCGGGAGCGTAGGCGCGGGAAGAGATAAACTCAGCCGCAGCCGGGGAGGGAAGCACCGGACTGCGAGACGGCTGGGAGAGGCGTTTGGGAGCCGAGCGAGCGGGAGAGGCAGAGCCGACCAAGGGAGACTGCGCGGGAGCCAGTCCAGCGGCTGAAACTGTTCTCCGTCAACGGGGTGTACCCAGCGCCGGTAGAGCCGAGCGAGCGGGAGAGGCAGAGCCGACCAAGGGAGACTGCGCGAGAGCCAGTCCAGCGGCTGAAACTGTTCTCCGTCAACGGGGTGTACCCAGCGCCGGTAGAGCCGAGAGAGCGGGAGAGAGACCAAGCCCGAGCAAGGGGAACTGAGCGAGAGCCAGCCCAGCGGCTGAAACTGTTCTCCGTCAACGGGGTGTACCCAGCGCCGGTAGAGCCGAGAGAGCGGGAGAGAGACCGAGCCCGAGCAAGTGGAACTGAGCGAGAGCCAGCCCAGCGGCTGAACCTGTTCGCCGTCAACGGGGTGTACCCAGCGCCGGTTGCCCTGCCGAGAAAAGGGAAAGCCCTGAAGCCGACGCGCAGGCTGTGAACCTGAAAGCCAGCGGCCGTCGCCTGTGGGGGAAAGTGTACCCCTCCCGCTAGGGAAGAAACGCGGGAAGCCGCCATTAGGCGGGGAAGAAGACAGAAGCGGGAAACCGCCATTGAAGTGGGCGGGGAGAGAAGATAAGCGCGAGAAACCGCCATTTTTGCGGGAAAACCGCCATCTTAGAAAAAAAAAAATAAGTTAAAGAAATAATTCGGGGTGTTATCAGAAAGAGAGGAAGATGCCTAAGCGTGGTAACATCAACGATTTTAATGCCGAGGTAGAAGACTGGGCCACGTACGTGGAACGCATCGAGATCTATTGTGAGGCCAATAAAATAGAAGAAGATGACAAAGCTATAACCTTGCTAAACTCGATGGGCGCGAAGACATACGGGCTCTTGAAGCATCTACTAGCACCAGCTAAACCGGCGGATCAGACTTTCGATGATATTGTGACTGTTCTGAAGGATCACTTGAACCCCACACCGTTGATGTTGGCGGAACGATTCAAATTCTATGCGAGAACGCAACGGAAAGACGAAAGCAACGCAGAATACTTGGTCGAACTGCAGAACTGCATAGACTAGCGAAATACTGCCAGTTTGGAGGGAATCTGACAGAGGCATTGCGAGACAAGTTCGTGTGCGGGTTGGCAAAGGAAGGAACGCAAAAGCGACTACTCGAAGAGAACGACCTTACACTTGACAGGGCTGTCCTTATTGCAGCATCGCACGAAGCCGCAGCGAAGGGAACTGCGGAAATGCAGCTAAAGACAGCAGCACTAAGTGTGGATCAAATTACCTCGACAACAACAAAATGCTATCGTTGTGGGAAGACAACACACGACCAGAACCAATGCTGGTTTAAGAACCAGGAATGTAGGAAATGTGGCAAACTGGGTCACATAGCTAAGGTATGCTGGTCAGGGAAGAAGACCAACAACCAAAGGACCAACAACCAAAGGAAGCCATCACAGGAAAAGTACAACAAGGTACACAAGGTGGCTGAGAAGAGTTGAGACGAACAGAATTCAGACTCAGACCCAAACGGCCAGGAGCTGGGTAGTCTGAGAATTCACAATGTGAGTAAGGAAGCTGACCTACAAACTATCTGGGTCATGCTAAAAATAGCTGGAATCCAAGTGAAAATGGAGTTGGACACTGGATCAGCTCTATCAGTCATAAATCGAAGGGATTACCACCGGCTATTCTCACATATACCCTTAAGAGATACCAAGTTCGCATTGCAGACATACACGGGGCATAAAGTATACCCCATGGGAAAGATAAGAGTCAAAGTGAGAGATAGGGGTAAAGAACACCCAAGAATGAACTTATACGTACTACATGAGGGAGGACCACCACTTCTAGGACGGGAGTTGATCAAGAAAATAGACATGGAATGGCACTATCTAAAAGCCATAACGAGTGAGGACTCGGTGCAGACAATCAGCTCAGATTCTGAAACGGATGACGATAAGACCAACCCAAATATGAAAGACAAGGCTGAAATGGACTTGCCGACGAAGGTTGGAAAAACGAAGGCATGCATAAAGGCTTATGCTCCAGAGAAGAACAAAGTTTCAGAGCAGAACTCCACCGAACAATGACAACCTAGTTTGACAGAAAATTCTGAGCCTGTTCAAGTTACGGACATATCCATGACGGAAGAACACCGAGCTCGGACTCAAACTTATTTCAAATTACGACAACAATTAGAACAATTGAGTTACCGTCTCGTACAAGAGATGAAAACAATGAAAAAGTTCTATGACACCGAATGGGAGAATCTGGAAAGACAACAGAAGCAGCTAGCTCAAGCAGAGAGCGACCATAGAGCCATCGTGACCAATTACCGATCACATCTCCCTTATGCTGTTCAGGAGTTAGAATATTTGCAGGAAGAAGCAAATGAAGAGGAATCTTCAGGAAGCCAGGATTTTATTCCAGTTCTTCTCTACGACTCCTTACAAGCAGAGTGTGAGAAGTTGAAAGAACAGTATGAACAGGCCCAGGCTACAATTCTGGAAGGGGTTAACTCGGCAACCTCCGAAAAGCTAGTTTCAGTGGAAGCATATGAGCAACTGAAGGTTGAACATGAGCAAGAAGTCCAAAGGCTGCAGGAAATTCTTGATGAGCTCAAGGCCAAGACAGACTCATCGGTAGAAGTTCCATCCATAGATGAGAAATTAGAGGTGAAAGACATGGCAGAACCTGAAAGACAAGATGTACAAGAACTCATAAAAATATTAAAGGAAACCCAAGACAAATATGGGGCGGCAATGACCGAGATGCAACAACTTGAAGAACAGATTCAACTGGGAATCCGTTCAGTGGAAGAAAAGGGAACTGTAAGAAACACAGAGACTGTAAGAATGGCCTCTGAACATGAGCTAGAGAGCATCAAGGCGCAACTTCTCCGAGCGCTGGAAGCCAAAGTACAAGAGGAAAAGGTGAAAGCATTGGAGGGAAAGGTGGATGAAATGGAGAAGACTCTGACCCACAGTGTTCCCGTGGAAGAGTTAACGGTCAGCCAACTCCTTCATATGCTGAAGGACAAGACTCTACAATGGGAACAATCTGAACACGAGCTTCAATCTTCAAAGGGAAGGAGTTCGGAGCTCTCAAAAGTTATGGAAATAGCTGAGGTTGCAACACAGATTTTACAGGGATGCCAAAAGTACGCTGAATCACGTCAATGTGAACAGCAGAATGTTGAAACAGCTGCTCCAGTAGAAGGATTGAATAGCCTGATCAATCAATCCCCGAGGGAAGGGGAAGTATTGAAATCACAAACGAGGTCATTAGTGAAGGTTTTGCAGGAAACCCAGGAAGAGCGGGATGAATATGAACGCATGAAGAAGTCTCTTCAGGAAAGATGTCTAGGGAGGGAACAACAGTCGGCTAACGTCCAGTTGGGTACGGAAGAAGTAGCAGGCCCTCTCGCTAGACTAGCTCAGGACGACACCGAATATTACCATGACCTGTTGAGTGACACGGAATATTACGATGACTTGGTCTGCCCAGCTTGTGATGAAAACTCCCAAAGTGCAGAAATCAGGATGAAGCACTTAAAGTCTAAGGAACATAGGGAGATGGTGGCGCTACAGCTGGCAGCGGATAAGGGAGCCCCGAGAGTCTCCAAGAAGCAGAAAAGAAAAAGACGAAGCAGAAGACGATAACCATCTAAATCATTATCACTTCTATCAGATCATGCACGTGGGCCCTACGAAGGGGGCCAAATCAGTTGGAAAGTAGGAAAAATTACCAAGGCAGTCCAGCTGTTTGTAAAAGTCAGCACTGCTGGTTCAGCAGGACGGAAGTTCAAGCTGTTAAGCCAAGGGAAAGACTATTGGATGAGTCACGCTAGAAATGTGAACCGGCTACACCACAGAGATGTTGTTCGGACCGAGTCAAGACCAGAGACTGAATCTGTGAACTGTTCCCGCAGAGACTGAATCTGTGAACTGTTCCCGCAGAGACTGAATCTGTGAACTGTTCCCGCAGACTATATCTGTGAATTGTTTTGCATAAAGTTGTATATATGTTATAATGTATGTTTAATGGGGAATCAGTATGTTGTAAGCTAAAAAGGGAGGATTGTAGTGTATGTACCCGTCTACCTTTAAGAGAACTACTTTAGGTGTTGCACTACTTTGTTGGCTTCTGTATACTGTAATACCGACGGTGACCACACCGGTATATAAGTGCTGTGTCAGGAAGTATTGGGCAGATTCGCCCTGACCTTCGAATAGTAAAGTCCTGTTTTAAGTTACTCTTGGAGTCTGTGTATTAATTAACTAAACAACCCACAGACTTTACATAAATGACCAGTAATTGATGATTGAGGAATCATTAAATATTAACTCTGTTACAACTCAACACTAAACTAATACCAGCCACATCTTTTGCTGGATGTTTATAACCTATCATTAATTCATTCATTTGAAGATTGAATTCCCTGTCGTGGTTACAGTGCTAGTTAACAGAAGAACATAAGAAATAGGAGCAGGAGTCGGCCATTCGGCCCCTCGAACCTATTCCACCATTCATTAAGATCAGGCTGATCTTCTACCTCATCTCCACTTTCCTGCACTATCCCCATATCCCTTGATTCCCTTAATATTCAAAAATCTATCGATCTCTGTCTTGAATATACTCAACGACTGAGCCTCCACAGCCCTCTGGGGCAGAGAATTTCAAAGATTCACCACCCTCTGAGTGAATAAATTTCTCCTCATCTCAGTCCTAAATGGCCGACCCCTTATTCTGAGACTGTGACCCCTGGTTCTAGACTCCCCAGCCAGGGGAAACATCCTCCCTGCATCTACCCTGTCAAGCCCTGTAAGAATTCTGTATGTTTCAATGAAATCCCCTCTCATTCTTGTAAACTCTAGAGAATATAGGCCCAGTCTACTCAACCTCTCCTCATAGGACAATCCCCCCATCCCAGGAACCAGTCTGGTGAACCTTCGTTGCACTCCCTCTATGGTAAGTATATCCTTCCTTAGGTAAGGAGACCAAAACTGTCCACAATGCTCCAGGTGTGGTCTCACCAGGGCCCTGTATAATTGCAGTAAGACGCCTTTACTCTTATACTCAAATCCTCTTGTAATAAAGGCCAACATACCACTTGCTTTCCTAATTGCTTGCTGTTCCTGTATGTTAACTTTCAGTGATTCGTGTACAAGGACACCCAGGTCCCTCTGAACACCAACACTCCCCAATCTCTCATTTAAAAAATACTCTGCTTTTCTATTTTTCCTGCCAAAGTGGATAACTTTACATTTCTCCACTTTGCCATGTTCTTGCCCACTCACTCTAACAGATTTGTCAAACATCATTTCCCTTTCATGAATCCGTGCTGACTCTGCCCAATCCTATTATTATTTTCTAACTGTCCTGTTACCACGTCCTTAATAATAGATTCGAGCAATTTCTCTACTACTGATGTCAGGCTAACTGGTCTGTAGTTCCCCATTTTCTCTCTCCCTCCTTTCTTAAATAGTGGGGTTACATTTGCTACCTTCCAATCCGCGGGAACCGTTCTAGAATCTGGAATTTGGAAAATGACAACCAATGCATTCACTATCTCTATAGCCACCTCCTTCAAAACCCCAGGATGTAGGCCATCAGGTCCAGCGGATTTATCAGCATTCAGTCCCATTAATTTCTCCAGCACTATTTTTTTACTGATACTAATTTCTTTCAGTTCCTCATTCTCGCTGGACCCTTGGTTCTCCACTATTTCTGGGAAGTTTTTTGTGTCTCCTTCTGTGAAGACAGACACAAAGGGGTCGATTTTCCCAAACCTGTCGGGAAGAAGGCGGGACTTCCCCTTTCGGGTTTTTGATCCGCCTACATCGACGTCCGGCCAATCCGTGCGAATTTCCCTTGATTGACCTTGTTGAGCCCGCCCAGCCAATTAAGGGCCACCCGGCAACAGGTGACGTCACAGACTTGACAGATGACAGTGTTTCACAGCTGTTTGAAGCTGTGAAACACTGACAGTCTGAGTTCTAACATGAGTCCTTCTGCACAGACTCAGTTAGAACTCTCAGCAGCACTCAAAGCTGAAGGCTGTCACTTTTCACAGATCGCAGCCGTTCAGCTTTCAGTGCTGGCTGAGTGATGGACTCTCGACGCCTACAGGAAGAAATGCTGTTAATGTAAGTACAGGTAAGTAAAAGTTCTTTACACACTTTAAACACACCAAACACACTTACCTTTGCACTCATGCACCCATCACTCACCTGAACACCAACATCGCGACCCCTCCAATCCTTCAACCCGACGGCCCGCCTGCTCTAACCTGGCGTGGTTTGGAGCCGTCGGGAATCCCACACGACACCCCTCAAAATAGGGATTAGGCTAAAAACTGCCTGTTAACTACCTGTTAACAGGCAGTTAATTGGCACTAATCCTTTCCCGCCTGGGGTCGACGGGTCCCAGTGCGGGGCGGGTACCCGCCGCCTCTGAAACTTGCGTGGAGCGGGGTTTTGGGCAGGATGGTGTCGGGACCCCCGAATTCAGGATTTCCCCCCCCCCCCATATGCCTGAAACCCCGCCTGACGGCTCCAGGAAAATCGACCCCAAAGTATTTGTTTAATTTCTCTTCCATTTCCTTATTCCCCATTATAATTTCTCCTGTCTCAGCCTGTAAGGGACCCACATTTACTTTCATTAATCTTTTTCTTTTTAGATACCTGTAGCTTTTACAGTCTGTTTTTATATCTCTCACTAGTTTAATCTCATATTCTATTTTCACTTTCTTTATCAATTTCTTGGTCCACCTTTGCTGAATTCTAAAATCCTCCCAATCCTCACACTTACTACTCTTTTTGGCAACATGAAAAGCCTCTTCCTTTGATCTAATCCTAACTTTAACTTCTCTTGTTAGCCACGGTTGGACCACTTTTCCTGTGGGGTTTTTGTGCATTAAAGGAATGTATATTTGTTGTAAATTATGTATTAATTCTGTAAATGCTAGCCTTTGCTTGTCTACCGTCATGCCTTTTAATGTAGTTTCCCAATTGACCTTAGCCAACTCGCCCCTCATACCGACGTACTTCACCGTGAGCTACAGGTTCCGATCAGGTGAATGAGCAACATTCAGTGAGAGAATGAGTGGTTTACACAACAAATTACTCTCCTTTCCCACACTAATCTCCAGGAAACGGGAGAGTAAAACTGACAGAAGCGGATATCAGTGATTCAGGATATAAAGAGGAAGCACAGGCTGAGATTTGGGATCAGTGGGATAGATTCGCTGATCTACTTTACTCCTGGACAATCCTACAATCCAAAAGATGAAAGGGTGGATTTTAACCCCGCCCCACACAGCGGGAACTCTGTCCCAGGCTCCTCCACTCTCCCGATCACAAACTCCTCAACCTCGGACCCTGGGAGTGAATCCCACAGCCTCACCACTCTCTGTGTGAAGACGTTTCTCCTGCCCTCTCTCCTCAATCTCTCACATTTAATCTTTCTCTGGCCCCTCATTCTAAGGAAGAATGACCTTACATTTCTACAGAGCATTTCACCACCTCAGGACGTCCCAAAGAGCTTCACAGCCAATGAAGTACTTCTGAAGTGTGCTCACTGTTGTAATGTTGGAAACGCAGCAGCCAATTTGTGCACAGCAAGATCCCACAAACAGCAATGTTTCCGTCCCTAAACCTCTCTACCTCTCTCTCCCCCTTTGAGACGCTGCTAAAAACCTCCCTCTTTGACCCAGCTTTTGGTCACCTGTCCTAATATCTCCTTCTGTGTCTCGGTGTCAAAGTTCACTCTGATTTACGCTCCTGTGAAGCACCTTGGGATGTTTTACTATGTTAAAGGTGCTATATAAATGCAGGTTGCTGTTGTTCAGTAAATGCGGTTTGGAACGGCCCAAAATGCTGTGACGGTCTCTGTGCCGTGAAGCGTGAGAACGCTGGTCTCGGTGACTCTGTGCTAACAGCATCGAGCCGCTGTTTAACTCACTGCGAAGGTGAAGCTTCACAATCCGCAGATTGTACCTTGCACAGTCAGCAAGTTGGCAGTTCTGGGCACTGTTTGCTAAACTAAGCAGAAACCCAGAGAGTTCCTTGGAGTCACATTAACAGCAGCGTAAACATTTTACTGCTCCTGTTCTCCAATTAGTGTCTGAAGATTCTCCGCAACTAAAAGCTGGAGCGAGTCTCCCAGAAGCTGAGTGTAGAATAATGAGGGAATGGCTCCGAGCCCCGGAGATTGTGTGATGGGTGAATGGGAACTCACTGACCCAGACTGAATATAGATTGAACACGAAGGGAGCGTTCAGTCAGAATAATTCATCAAATCATGAAGGGCTTTGATAGATTAAATAGGGAGAAACTGTTTCCAGTGGCAGGAGGGTCGGTAACCAGAAGACACAGAGTGAAGGGAATTGGCAAAAGAACCAGAGGGGAGATGAGGAGAATGTTTTTACAGCGAGTTGTTGTGATCTGGAATGCGCTGCCTGAAAGGGCGGTGGAAGCAGATTCAATAGGAACTTTCAAAAGGGAATTGGAGAAATACTTGAAAGGAAGAGATTAGCAGGGCTGTGGGGAAAGAGCAGGGAGTGGGACTAATTGGAGAGCTCTTTCAAAGAGCCGGCACAGGCACGATGGGCCGAATGGCCTCCTCCTGTGCTGTCTGATTCTCTGACTCCCTGAATCCTGATGAGACTGGAGGTCGGCAGTGTTGAGAGTAAAGGGACAGATTCTGCTCGCTCCGTGCTGCTCGATTGGCTGAGCACTGAGCAGGAAATCGCTGCCTCATCACCAGCCAGCCAGCAGGACTCTGAAAGCTCGCTAACGAGCCCATCCCCAGGGGCAGGGGGAGCTGTCACAGTGCTGGTCTGTGCACACTGTCACTGAGCCATTCAGGGAAGCTTTCACACCCGACACAGGGGCAGCTGACGGTGCCGAGTGGGCCGGGGGAGGGATCCCGATCTATCGCTGGAAAACTTCCCCAGTTACCGAGCGCCCACATCAGCGACTCGGAGCAGAAGCGGTGAGGAGCTCTCACCCTCCAGGAATCTCCGATAGACTGAGAGCCACTCCAGATGTTAGACCCGATATTGTGTCCCCCAGATCTTGGCCCTGATAGAGTGTCCCCCAGATGTTGGAGCAGATAGAGTGTCCCCCAGATGTTGGCCCTGACAGCATGTCCCCCAGATGTTGGCCCTGTGAGTGTCCCCCAGATGTTAGCCCTGATAGAGTGAGAGCGACTCCAGATGTTAGACCCGATAGAGTGCCCTCCAGATGTTGGCCCTGATAGAGTGGTCCCCAGATGTTGGCCCTGATAGTGTCCCCCAGATGTTGGCCATGATAGAGTGGCCCCCAGATGTTGGCCCTGATAGAGTGCCCTCCAGATGTTGGCCCTGTGACTGTCCCCCAGATGTTGGCCCTGAGTGCCCTCCAGATGTTGGCCCTGATAGAGGGTCCTCCAGATGTTGGCCCTGTGAGTGTCCCCCAGATGTTGGCCCTGATGGAGTGTCCCCCAAATATTGGCCCTGTGAGTGCCCCCCAGATGTTGGACTGACACAGCGTCCCCTAGGTGTGAAATGTGGGTTCAGCGACTCTGGCCAGAAGGGGCGAGGAGCTCTCACCGCCCGCGAATGTCCAGGTTGGAGATGGCGTAGAAGTATTTGGAGAGGTTGTGCTGGTCAACACTGGTGGCCCCAGTGGCCGGCCGGAGCAGCCTGAGCCGCAGGTCGGTCAGGGTGAAGAAGTCCCTCAGGTCCTTGGTGGTGTCCAGCTGGCCGTACAGCGAGGCCATGTCGTGGAGACGGGGCCCCCCGAACAGGGCGAAACGCTGCTGGATCTCTAAGCGAACCATCTTGTCCATCTTCCACACGTAGCCCCTGGAGTACTCCTCCGTGCAGATGATGTCCAGCACCGAGGCCGGGCTCAGATCCCGGGCCGTTCTCGGCTCCATCCCGAAGGAGGTGAGGCAGTCGGCCGCGTAGAACTGGTAGGGCTGCCACGTCCGGCCGTGGTCCAGAGATTTCTCCAGGACCATCTGCTCCGGCCGGCCCGACTCGAAGGTGATGACGATGTCCTCGGTCAGCTCGATGGTCTTGCCCCAGGACAGAGTGATGTTGATCAGGAGGGGCTCGGGGAAACTCCTCCAGGAGACACTTTGCCAAAAGGTGTTGGGAATCCGCCCCTCGTCATCCAGCATCAGCTCGGGCGGGTGTGCGAGCTCGGGCGTGTGAGCGTCACACTCATTGTTGCACATGTACGGGTTCTCCTGGAAACGGAGACGGGAACAACATGGGTTAGATACAGACTAAAGCTCCCTCTACACTGTCCCATCAAACACTCCCAGGGCAGGTACAGCACGGGTTAGATACAGTGTAAAGCTCCCTCTACACTGTCCCATCAAACACTCCCAGGGCAGGTACAGCACGGGTTAGATACAGATTAAAGCTCCCTCTACACTGTCCCATCAAACACTCCCAGGGCAGGTACAGCACTGGTTAGATACAGATTAAAGCTCCCTCTACACTGTCCCATCAAACACTCCCAGGGCAGGTACAGCACTGGTTAGATACAGATTAAAGCTCCCTCTACACTGTCCCATCAAACACTCCCAGGGCAGGTACAGCACTGGTTAGATACAGATTAAAGCTCCCTCTACACTGTCCCATCAAACACTCCCAGGGCAGGTACAGCATGGGTTAGATACAGAGTAAAGCTCCCTCCACACTGTCCCATCAAACACTCCCAGGGCAGGTACAGCACGGGTTAGATACAGAGTAAAGCTCCCTCCACACTGTCCCATCAAACACTCCCAGGGCAGGTACAGCACGGGTTAAATACAGAGTAAAGCTCCCTCTACACTATCCCATCAAACACTCCCAGGACAGGTACAGCACGGGTTAAATACAGAGTAAATCTCCCTCTACTGTCCCATCAAGCACTCCCAGGACAGGTACAGCACGGGTTAAATACAGAGTTACGTTCCCTCTACAATATCTTAGAATCCAGGAATATCCACACACTCAGGGATTTCTTAATAAAACTGTATGTTCTCCATCGCACTACACTGTGTGCTCGACAGCTGGGTAATTATATCGTAGTAATGTTGAAGAATGATGTTAGCTGTCTAACTAAAAATAGCTTCACGCCACTGAAATATTTAGAGATCTGAATTATTAAACTGCACAGGATTTGGAAACAACTGCAAGAATCTCACCTCATCTTCCCCAGGAGTGATTCCCTGTCACTGGGAGAGATTCCCCGTGACTGGGAGAGATTCCCCATGACTGGGAGTGATTCCCCGTCACTGGGAGCGATTCCCCGTCACTGGGAGAGATTCCCCGTCACTGGGAGAGATTCCCCGTCACTGGGAGCGATTCCCCGTCACTGGGAGAGATTCCCCGTGACTGGGAGCGATTCCCCGTCACTGGGAGAGATTCCCCGTCACTGGGAGAGATTCCCCGTCACTGGGAGAGATTCCCCGTCACTGGGAGCGATTCCCCGTCACTGGGAGCGATTCCCTGTCACTGGGAGAGATTCCCCTTCACTGGGAGCGATTCTCCGTCACTGGGAGCGATTCCCCGTCACTGGGAGCGATTCCCCTCACTGGGAGCGATTCCCCGTCACTGGGAGAGATTCCCCGTCACTGGGAGCGATTCCCCGTCACTGGGAGCGATTCCCCGTCACTGGGAGTGGTTCCCTGTTACTGGGAGAGATTCCTTGTCACTGGGACAGATTCTCCATCACTGGGAGCGATTCCCTATCACTGGGAGTGATTTGCCAATAGTTTTAAATCAAGTCCTCTGGTTACCGACCCTCCTGTTCCTGGAAACAATTTTTTCTTATTTACTCAACACTGTTCATGACTTTGAACACCTCCATGAAGACTCCTCTTAACCTTCTCTGCTCTAAGGCTTTATTTGACCGAGTGTGGTATCAAGGAGCCCGAGTATAATTGAAGTCAATGGGAATCGGGGGGAAAACTCTCCACTGGCTGGAGTTATACCTAGCACAAAAGAATGTGGTTGTTGGTGGTCATTCATCTCAACCCCAGGACATCGCTGTAGGAGTTCCTCAGGGCAGTGTCCGAGGTCCAACCCCAGGACATCGCTGCAGGAGTTCCTCAGGGCAGTGTCCGAGGTCCAACCCCAGGACATCACTGCAGGAGTTCCTCAGGGCAGTGTCCGAGGTCCAACCCCAGGACATCGCTGCAGGAGTTCCTCAGGGCAGTGTCCGAGGTCCAACCACAGGACATCGCTGCAGGAGTTCCTCAGGGCAGTGTCCGAGGTCCAACCCCAGGACATCGCTGCAGGAGTTCCTCAGGGCAGTGTCCGAGGTCCAACCCCAGGACATTGCTGCAGGAGTTCCTCAGGACAGTGTCTGAGGACCAACCCCAGGACATCGCTGCAGGAGTTCCTCAGGGCAGTGTCCGAGGTCCAACCCCAGGACATCGCTGCAGGAGTTCCTCAGGGCAGTGTCCGAGGTCCAACCCCAGGACATCGCTGCAGGAGTTCCTCAGGACAGTGTGTGAGGACCAACCATCTTCAGCTGCTTCATCAATGACCTTCCCTCCATCATAAGGTCAGAAGTGGGGATGTTCACTGATGATTGCACAGTGTTCAGTGCCATTCGCAACTCCTCAGATAATGAAGCAGTCCGTGCCCGCATGCAGCAAGACCTGGACGACATTCAGACTTGGGCTGATTGTTAAGTATGTGTATTGTATTGAACAATTAACACAAAGACTTAAACGTATAACTCAAACAGGTCTTTACTGGTTGGAGGTAGGGACTATACATAGGTCTTTACTTCATGCCCACAGGCGGGAACTGAGGGGGATCAGTACCCACAGTACTATTTATACCCCTATGGCCAGGAGTGGTACTGCGTATCACTACGCCCAACAAGTAGTGCAGTCCTGTCCATAGGTTCAAAGTAGCACACATATTACATACACAACATTCCTCCCTTCCTAGCTTTACAGTCATCTCCCCATTTAACATAACGTAATAACATATATACATATATAACTTCAGGTTTACATAACAGAATAACATAGATACATAGATAACTTCATGTCAAAACAGATCACAGATTCAGTCTCTGCGGAAAACAGTTCACAGATTCAATCTCTGTGGTGTAGTCGGTTCACGTTGCTGGAGTGACTCATTCAATAGTCCTTCCATGGATTTAACAGTTTGAACTTCCGAACTGAATTGGCTCCGTTCGGAGGGACCACGTGTGTGATCTGGTAGAGGTGCTAATGGTTCAGATGGGTCATCTTCTGTTTTTACTTTTCCTTTTCTGCTTCTTGGAGACTCTCTGGGCTCCATTGTCAGCTGCCACAGCTGCCAGCTGCATGCGCAGTTCCTCCTTCTCTTCCTCCTGTTTCCGTCGTAGAGCCAGCTTCTCCCGATGTTCCGTAGACTTTTGGTGCTCCTCCATGATTTCTGCACTTTGGGAGTCGAAGTTACAAGCTGGGCAGGACAGGACATCGTAATATTCGGTGTCGTCCTGAGCTAGACCAGTGAGAGGGTCGTCTATTTCCTCCATACCCAGCTGGACGTTAGCCAGCTCTTGTTCCAAATCCAGACATCTTTCCTGAAGAGACTTCTTCATGTGTACCTCTGCATCCAGCTTTTTCTGGGCTTTCAGCAAGTCGTTTACTAGTGACCTCATTTGTGATTTTAATACTTCAACTTCCTTTGGAGATTGATTGATCGGACTATGCAATCCCTCTACCGGAGCAGCTGTTTCAGCGGTCTGTTGTTCTACGTTGACGTGAGTCAGCGTACTTTTGGCATCCAAGGGCTGCTCTGTTGCAGTCATCTCAGTCTGTGTTGCCACCTCAGCTCTTCCAATAACCTTTGAGAGCTCCGAACCCCTTTCGTTTGAATATTGAAGTTCATGTTCAAGTTTTTCCCATTTCAGAGTCCTGTCCTTCAGCATATGCAGGAGTTGGCTGACCGTTAACTCCTCTGACATCAGACGTTTTGTGTGCTCCTGCTCCATTTTCTCCATCAGCTGCTTCTGTTGTCTTTCCAGATTCTCCAACTCTATATCAAAGAACTCTTTCGTTGCATTCAACTCTTGCTCAAAACGGCGAAGCATTTGTTCTAATTGCTGTTGTAGTTTGAAATGGAGTTGAGTTCGAGCCCGGTGTCCCTCAGAAATGGGCACATCAGTAGACTTGCCAGACTCAGAATCCACAGTTAAACTATGTTGTTGTTGCTCAGTGGAATTCTGTGCTGAAACTTTGTCTTTTGCACCTGAGTTGGGCTTACCATCATCCGTTCCAGAGTCTGGGCCGACTATCTTCACCGAGTTCTCACTCGTTATTGTTTGTAGGAAATGCCAGTCCATATTCATTTTCCTAATCCACTCCCGTCCTAGTAGTGGAGGACCTCCTTCAGATATCACATATAAGTCCATTATTTGACTGTCTTCGCCCTTGTGGACCACTGCAACCTCTATTTTCCCGATGGGGTACACTCTTTGCCCCGTGTATGTTTTCAATATAATCCCCGTATCCTGTAGGGGAATATGTTGGAATAACTTTCCGTAATCTTTCTTATTTATGACCGTCAATGCCGATCCAGTGTCCAATTCCAGTTTTACTTGGACTCCTTCTATCTGAAGAGTGACCCAAATTGTCTGGAGGTCTGCACCCTTACCAGCGTTGAGTACTCTTAAGCTAGCCAGTTCATTACAGCTTAAGCTAGCCAGTTCATTACTGCTAGCGTCTGAATCGGACTCCTGTTCGGTCACCTTGTGTACCTTTGCGTATTTTCCTTGCGGTGACTTCTTGTTGCTGGTCTTCTTCCCTGACCTGCATACTCTAGCTATATGTCCAAGCCTACCACAAGTTCTACATTCTTGGTTTTTAAACCAACACTGGTTCTGATCATGCGTTGTCTTTCCACAACGATAACATTTGCCAGAACTCACACCCAATTTGTGTGCACTGAGCTCCGGTGACCGTAGCTGCATTACTGCCGTGCCTCTCGCTGCGGCTTCGTGTGCTGCTGCCATAGTGACCGCCTTCTCAAGCGTCAGCTCATTCTCCTCGAGCAGTCGCTTTTGTGTATCCTGTTTAAATAAACCACACACAAATTTGTCTCGAAGTGCCTCTGTCAGTCCCGTTCCAAACTGGCAATATTTCGCTAATTTACGCAATTCCAGCAAATAATCAGCATTGCTTTCATGCTGTAGCTGCCTTCTGTCGTAAAATTTAAATCGTTCCGCTAGCATCAGCGGCGTGGGGTTTAGATGATCTTTCAGGACAGTAACAATCTCATCGAACGTCTTATCCGCCGGTTCATCTGGTGATAACAGGTGTTTCAATTGCCCGTATGTCTTCGCACCCATTAAATTTAATAATGTTAGTGCTTTATCAGCCTCACGAATTTTATTGGCCTTACAATAATTTTTAACTCGTTCAACATATATGGCCCAATCTTCGATGTCACTATCAAAGTTGCTAATATTCCCGTGTTTAGGCATTGTAGTACTTTATCAGATTTTTTTTTTTACTGTTATCCAAGATGGCGGCTTCCCGCTCTTGCCGTCATCCTCCGCCCACAAAATGGCGGTTTTCCCGCTTCTGCCTTCTTCCCCAGCGGTTTTCCCGCGAAAAATGGCGGCTTTCCCGCGCTTCTCGCTCTCCCCGCCCACTTCAATGGCGGTTTTCCCGCGCTTCTCGTCGCTGACTTTCAGCCCGACTGCGGCTCTTATCTCCTGTGCGATCGCTGGTGCGCCGCCCGCCCGAAACAGTTCTCAGCCCTTATCACCGGTGCGATCGCTGGCCCGCTAAGCGCCTCCCGCTTGAAGCGGCTCCCGGCCTCTGGCTCACCCGCTCGGCGGCTCTTGCTCGCTCCCTCCCGGGCTCTGGCTTACCCGCTCGCGCCCTCCCGGGCTCTGGCTTACCCACGAGGTTATGGAGGCTTCAGGGTCCTAATGCCTGTCGCTTCCAGTCGCTGGAAGCTGTCAGGATTTCTGCTGCCCTTCAGTTTTCAGTGGGGTGTTGAGGATTGGAACCTCTCTTCAACGTCCTGTCTTTGGACGAAGCCGCTGTGGAATAACTGCCGCAGGGTTCGAACCGACTCGTCGCCAGTGTTAAGTATGTGTATTGTATTGAACAATTAACACAAAGACTTAAACGTATAACTCAAACAGGTCTTTACTGGTTGGAGGTAGGGACTATACATAGGTCTTTACTTCATGCCCACAGGCGGGAACTGAGGGGAATCAGTACCCACAGTACTATTTATACCCCTATGGCCAGGAGTGGTACTGCGTATCACTACGCCCAACAAGTAGTGCAGTCCTGTCCATAGGTTCAAAGTAGCACACATATTACATACACAACACTGATAAGTGGCAAGTAACATTCGCTCATGATTTTGAACATCTCTATTAAATCTCCCCTTAACCTTCTCTGCTCTATGGAGAACAATCTCAGCCTCTCCACGTAACTGAAGACCCTCATCCCTGGTTCCAGAAACGTGCCACAGTCTGTTCAGCCTTTCCCAATAGTTACAACCTCTCTGTTCTGGAATCATCCTCGTGAATATTTTTAAATGAAATAAAATGGACTGTAAAGAGACAAGGGAGCTGACCTTTGAAAGGATTTCTGACATGACGACATTTTGGACCTTTTGATTATTTTGATTTTCCAAAGTTCATGTTCAGTGTGTAAGAAGCACCGACCTCTGACCTCTAGAGACCATAGAATGGTTACAGCACAGAAGAAGGCCATTCGGCCCGTCGAGCCCGTGCCGGCTCTCTGCAAGATCACCTCAGTTAGTCCCGCTCCCCCGCCCTTTCCCCGGAGCCCTGCAAATTATATTCTTTCCGGTACTTACCCAATTCCCTTTTGAAAATGTTTCCTTGGGAAATTGAGTCTCACTTCAGCTGTCTGTTTGAGTTAAAGACAGAGCGAGAAAGGACGAGAGTTTTGTGGGCGGAATGATTGAGGGGAACTTGTCTTTTTATAGTCTGTTGTTGAAACAATCCCTTATTTGTGCTCAGGCCATAACCCTGGGCTCTGTGTGTCAGACCCTGGCCCAGCCTGGGGCCTAATGATGCTTCACCTCAGGCTGGTTTGTGAGGGAGCAGTCGGAGGTCACAGGGCTCCCTCGGGGTCACTTCAGGTCATTGACCTTCCGCGGTGAAGCAGCGACAGAGACAGCGGCAGCTCCACATGTTGTGATAAGGAATGTGCTGCCTGACAGGGCGGTGGAAGCAGATTCAATAGGAACTTTCAACAGGGAATCGGAGAAATACTCCATCAAAACCCGTCATGATTCTCAACACCTCTATTAAATCTCCTCTTAACCTTCTCTGCTTTCAGGAGAACAACCCCAGCATCTCCAGTCTCTCCACGTAACTGAAGTCCATCCCTGGGATCATAAAAGAGCCCCAGGCTGTTCAGCCTCTCCTGATAGTTGGAACCTCTCAGATCTTGAACCATGGTTGTGAATCTTGTGTCAGACTCTGGCCCAGCCGGTGGGCCTGATGATGCTTCACCTCAGGGAGCAGTCGGAGGTGGTGGGTTTGGGAGGTGCTGCCGAAGAAGCCTTGGCGAGTTGCTGCAGTGCATCCTGTGGGTCGGACACACTGCGACTTGACCTGACATCGCAACACAGAATCAGCCCAACATCCTTTCCCAAATGATCAGACAGCTCGCCTGTTAGACAGGAATCTCCAGAAAGTGGCTGTTGCAGCAATCAATAAAACTAATGGGTGATAAAGATGGAGAGCGTGGCAATATACAGAGATAATAGAGATTAAAGAATCGACAATTGTCACAGCATCGACTAAAGGCATTGACTAAAGCCACATATTGGAACAGGTTATTTTGAATTCTCTATGTAGAACGAATGGAGTGACCATTAGTAACAGAATCCTAAAGCTGTGTAAAGTATGAATGAATCATTGAACGGTACAGATGTTAAGTGCTCCTGAATGTTGTGGATGTTGTGGATAGCACATTCAGTGAGTTGGTCACACCGCAGGTAAAGGCTAGCTCAGACAGTAAATGGGTGACCAAAAGGCAGGGTAAAGGCAGGAAGGTAGTGCAGGAGTCACCTGCGGTCATCTCCCTCCAAAACAGGTTTACCGTTTTGGGTACTGTTGGGGGAGATGACTTATCAGGGGAAGGCACCAGCAGCCAGGTTCAGGGCACCATGACTGGCTCTGCTGCACAGAAGGGCGGGAAAAAGAGGGATAGGGCTATAGTGATAGGGGATTCAATTGTAAGGGGGATAGATAGGAGTTTCTGTGGCCGAGACCGAGACTCCAAGATGGTATGTTGCCTCCCTGGTGCAAGGGTCAAGGATGTCTCGGAGCGGGTGCAGAGCATTCTGAAGGGGGAGGGGGATCAGCCAGTTGTCGTGGTACATGTAGGTACCAACGATGTAGGTAAAAAGAGGGAGGAGGTCCTACAAGCTGAATTTAGGGAGTTAGGAGCTAAATTGAAAAGTAGGACCTCAAAGGTAGTAATCTCTGGATTGCTACCAGTGCCACGAGCTAATAAGTTTAGAGAGAGTAAGATAGATAAGCTAAATACGTGGCTTGAGCAGTGGTGCAAGGGAGAGGGATTTAAATTCTTGAGGCATTGGAACCAGTTCTTGGGGAGGAGTGACCTGTACCAAGGGGACGGTCTACACCTGAACTGTGAGGGAGCCGATGTCCTCGGGGTAATATTTTCTAGGGCGGTTCGGGAGGATTTAAACTAATTTGGCAGGGGGATGGGAACCTAGGTAGTGGAAAAGAGGGAAGTCATATGAAGTCAGAAATAGATGGTAGAAAGGTGAGAAGCAATAAGCAAAGGAGAGAAACACAAAGGGCCAAACTAATTCATAATGAGAGTGTGAAAAAAGCAAGCCTGAAGGCTTTGTATCTTAATGCTAGAAGCATTAGGAACAAGGTGGATGAATTAGTTGTGGAAATAGAGGTAAACAAGTATGATTTGATTGGGATTACAGAAACGTGGCTGCAGGGTGGGCAAGGCTGGGAACTTAACATCCAGGGATATACAATATTTAGGAAGGATCGGCAAAAAGGTAGGGGAGGTGGGGTAGCATTGCTGGTAAAGGAGGGGATTAATGCAATGGAAAGGAAGGATATTAACTCGGATGAAACGGAATCTGTATGGGTAGAAATGAGAAATAGCAAGGGGAGGAAAACGTTAGTGGGTGTGATATATAGGCCTCCAAATAGTAATATGGAGGTGAGGGAAGGCATAAAAAGGGAAATTAGAGAAGCGTGCGATAAGAGCACAGCTGTCATCATGGGTGACTTTAATTTACATATTGATTGGACTACCCAAATTAGTAAAAATTCTGAGGAGGAGGAATTCCTGGAATGTTTTCGGGACGGTTATCTGGACCAATATGTCGAGGAGCCGACTCGAGATCAGGCCATTTTAGACTGGGTATTGTGCAATGAGAAGGGACTTATCAGCAATCTTCTTGTACGAGGCCCCTTGGGTCAGAGCGATCATAATATGATCGAGCTCTCAGTCGAGATGGAGAGTGAGGAAATTGAATCAGAGACTAAGGTCCAGAACTTAAATAAAGGGAATTACGAGGGTATGAGACGGGAATTGGGTAAGATTGATTGGGTGGTGTTTCTGGGGGGATTGACAGTGGATAGACAATGGCAAGCATTCAAAGATAGAATGGAAGAATTCCAGAACATGTTTATACCGGTTTGGCATAAAAATAAACCTAAAAAGGTGACTCAACCGTGGATAACGAGGGAAATTAGGGACAGCATAAAATCAAAAAAAAGGGCATATCAACTGGCAAAAAAAAGCACCAGACCGGAAGATTGGGGGCAGTACAGGATACAGCAAAAGAGGACAAAGGGATTAATCAGGAAGGGGAAAATAGAATACGAAAGTAAACTTGCAGCAAACATAAAGACAGATTGCAAAAGCTTTTATCGGTATATCAGGAGGAAAAGACTGGTAAAATCCCAAGTCGGTCCCTTGCAGTCCGATTCGGGAGAATATATAATGGAGAATAAGGAAATGGCAGACCAATTAAACTCATACTTTGGTTCTGTATTCACAAAGGAGGACACAAATAATCTCCCAGGAATATCGGCAAACATAGGGACTAATGAGAGGGAGGAGCTGACAGAAATTAGTATCTCTAGGGATATGGTGTTGGGTAAGTTGAGGGGACTGAAGGCCGACAAATCCCCGGGGCCTGATAAACTACATCCTAGGGTACTTAAGGAGGTGGCCCTGGAGATAGCAGATGCTCTAAGGATCATCTTCCGGAACTCCATTGACTCGGGAACAGTACCCGTGGATTGGAGGGTAGCTAATGTTACCCCAATATTTAAAAAGGGGGGTAGAGAGAAAGCAGGGAATTATAGACCAGTAAGCCTTACATCGGTTGTGGGCAAAATGCTAGAGTCCATTATTAAGGATAAAATAGCGGAGCACTTGACAAATGGGGAAAGGATCGGACAGAGTCAACATGGATTTACAAAGGGTAAATCGTGTTTGACTAATCTGCTGGAATTTTTTGAGGAAGTAACTGGTAAAATAGATGGGGGAGAGCCAGTGGATGTGGTGTACCTTGACTTCCAGAAAGCCTTCGATAAGGTTCCACACAAAAGATTATCATGCAAAATTAAGGCTCATGGGATTGGGGGCAAAGTATTAACGTGGATAGAGAACTGGCTGGCGGATAGAAAACAGAGAGTTGGAATAAACGGCTCGTTTTCGGAGTGGCAGGCAGTGACCAGCGGGGTGCCGCAAGGATCTGTCCTGGGACCCCAGCTGTTCACAATATATATAAATGATCTGGATCAGGGAATTGGATGCAATATTTCCAAATTCGCTGACGACACTAAACTAGGAGGAGGGGTGGGCTCTGATGAGGATGTCAGGAGGCTACAGTGCGATTTGGACAGGTTGGGGGAATGGGCGGATACGTGGCAGATGCACTATAATGTGGATAAATGCGAGGTTATCCACTTTGGGGGTAAAAACAGGAGGGTAGATTATTATCTAAACGGCAATAGATTGGGAGATGGGGAAGTGCAGAGGGACCTGGGTGTTCTTGTGCACCAGTCACTGAAGGAGAGCATGCAGGTGCAACAGGCGATTAAGAAGGCAAATGGTATGTTGGCCTTCATATCAAGGGGGTTCGAGTATAGGAATAGGGATACCTTACTACAGCTGTACAAGGTGCTGGTGAGACCGCATCTGGAGTATTGTGTACAGTTTTGGTCGCCCCATCTGCGGAAGGATGTTCTTGCCATGGAAAGAGTGCAACGGCGATTCACCAGGCTGATACCTGGAATGGCGGGAATGACCTACGAAGAGAGATTAAATAGTTTGGGCTTGTACTCACTGGAGTTTAGAAGATTGAGAGGGGATCTCATCGAAACATATAAAATTATGGCAGGCCTGGACAGGCTGAATTCAGAGAGAATGTTTCCAATGGCCGGGGAGCACAGAACCAGGGGCCACAGTCTAAAAATAGCGGGCAAATCATTTAAAACAGAGATGAGGAAGAATTTCTTCACTCAAAGAGTGGTGAGCCTGTGGAATTCCCTGCCACAGAGGGCTGTGAAGGCTAATTCAATAAATATTTTCAAGAGAGAATTGGATATATTTCCGAAGGCTAAGGGGATTAAGGGTTACGGAGAAAAGGCGGGGACGGGGTACTGAACTGGTAAGATCAGCTATGATCTCAGACGAAGATCAGCCATGATCTCATTGAATGGCGGAGCAGGCTCGAAGGGCCGAATGGCCTACTCCTGTTCCTATCTCTATGTTTCTATGTTTCTATGTGCTGCCCCTCCAACGGTGCAGCATACCCTCAGTGCTGCCCCTCCGACAGTGCAGCGCTCCCTCAGTACTGCCCCTCCGACAGTGCGGCGCTCCATCAGTACTGACCTTCCGACAGTGAAGCACTCCCTCAGTACTGCCCCTCCGACGGTGCAGCACTCCCTCAGTATTGTCCCTCTGACAGTGCAGCGCTCCCTCAGTACTGCCCCTCCGATGGTGCAGCACTCCCTCAGTACTGCCCCTCCAACAGTGCAGCACACCCTCAGTGCTGCCCCTCCGACAGTGCAGCGCTCCCTCAGTACTGCCCCTCCGACAGTGCAGCACTCTCTCAGTACTGCCCCTCCGACAGTGCGGCACTCCCTCAGTACTGCACTGGGAGTGTCGGCCTGGATTTTGTGCTCGAGTCTCTGGAGTGGGACTTGAACCCTCGACCTTGCCTGTCTGTCTCTATCTGTGTTTATAATGAAATCTGCGCCTGGGCAATACAGAGAATGGGAAACAGAGAATAACAGGAGGCGGATCCGAGACCCCTCATCATTCAAACTGCTCGATAGTAAAACCCATCCGCTGGTGACAGGGTCAGGGGTCAGTCAGTGATCGCCACAACAACAGTAAATCGTTCTTCAAACATTCTCCTCTCTGAGCTGCTAAAGTGAGCAGAACATTGGCAGAGGGAACAGCGCAGTGAGGGAGCTCTGATCCAGGAATAAAGAGACTGGTGAAGTTTAATGTGCAGCCAGTTTACTGGGGACAGTGGGCAGTGAGTGAGATATTGGTCAGGGAGAGGATTCATGGGGATAAAGTCTATGGCCTCAGGTTTAATCCACTTACTGTCGCCTCTCCCGGGCCCTGGGTTTTCAGACTGAGTATTAAAGGTTTAGTCCCAGACCCAATAGAACGGGCTGCGACATTCCAGAGCGAATGTTTGGCTCGTTCAGACTGAGATCCCGTCTGCTGTTCGAACCTGCTTAAACTAAACTCCCTTAAAACAGGGGAAAATATACTTGAAAAGGATAAATTGCAGGGCTGTGGGGAAAGAGCAGGGAGTGGGACTAATTGGAGCTCTTTCAAAGAGCCGGCACAGGCACGATGGGCCGAATGGCCTCTTGCTGTGCTGTCAGATTCTGTGAACAGCTGGCGGAGGAACGGATACAGATGTTTACAATCCCCAGAGTATCAGACACAATCCCCAGGCACCAGCTTAGAATCAGTTCAAACTCACAACATCTGTGAGGAGACCCAGGTATATCCTGGAGTCAGATACCTGGGAAACGCCTCAAATGTTAGACTGTTAATGGCTGTCTGAACAGCACAAGCAACACCTTGTGAAAAGATCAATTTGTAAATGATAACGTTCATAACATGACAGAGAACATTCTGGAATTCCAACTGGAAATCCCGGGTGTTGGAGGAATGAGCGAAACATGGTGTTCATCTCAATCCAAGACTGCGGCAAAATCTCAGCTCCATCTCCCAGTGTCCCTCTAATGGAGAATCTGCGACCTCACATCCTTCATCAGCTCTCTGTGTAGGACGGGTCAGCTCAGGAATTAATCCAAGGACACCATTAATGGCCGTTCTCAGCAAACAACAGCACATCTACACTGTCCCATCAAACACTCCCAGGGCAGGCACAGCACAGGTTAGATACAGAGCAAAGCTCCCTCTACACTATCCCATCAAACAGTCCCAGGGCAGATTCAGCACGGGTTAGATACAGAGTAAAGCTCCCTCTACACTGTACGATCAAACACACCCAGAGCAGGTACAGCACGGGTTAGATACAGAGTAAAGCTCCCTCTAGACTGTCCCATCAAACACTCTCAGGGCAGGTACAGCACGGGTTAGATACAGAGTAAAGCTCCCTCTACACTGTCCCATCAAACACTCCCAGGGCAGGTACAGAACGGGTTAGATACAGAGTAAAGCTCCCTCTACACTGTCCCATCAAACACTCCCAGGGCAGGCACATCACGGTTTAGATACAGCGTAAAGCTCCCTCTACACTGTCCCATCAAACACTCCCAGGGCAGGTACAGCACGGGTTAGATACAGAGTAAAGCTCCCTCTACACTGCTCCATCAAACACACCCAGGGCAGGTACAGCACGGGTTAGATACAGAGTAAAGCTCCCTCTACACTGTCCCATCAAACACTCCCAGGGCAGGTACAGCACGGGTTAGATACAGAGTAAAGCTCCTTCTACACTGTCCCATCAAACACACCCAGGGCAGGTACAGCACAGGTTAGATACAGAGTAAAGCTCCCTCTACACTGTCCCATCAAACACTCCCAGGGCAGGCACAGCACGGGTTAGATACAGAGTAAAGCTCCCTCTACACTGTCCATCAAACACTCCCAGGGCAGGTACAGCACAGGTTAGATACAGAGTAAAGCTCCCTCTACACTGTCCCATCAAACACGCCCAGGGCAGGTACAGCACGGGTTTGATACAGAGTAAAGCTCCCTCTACACTGTCCCATCAAACACTCCCAGGGCAGGTACAGCACGGGTTAGATACAGAGTAAAGCTCCCTCTACACTGTCCCCATCAAACACTCCCAGGGCAGGTACAGCACGGGTTAGATACAGAGTAAAGCTCCCTCTACACTGTCCCATCAAACACTCCCAGGGCAGGTACAGCACGGGTTAGATACAGAGTAAAGCTCCCTCTACACTGTCCCATCAAACACTCCCAGGGCAGGTACAGCACGGGTTTGATACAGAGTAAAGCTCCCTCTACACTGTCCCATCAAACACTCCCAGGGCAGGCACAGCACGGGTTAGATACAGAGTAAAGCTCCCTTTACACTGTCCCATCAAACACTCCCAGGGCAGGTACAGCACGGGTTAGATGCAGAGTAAAGCTCCCTCTACACTGCTCCATCAAACACTCCCAGGGCAGGTACAGCACGGGTTAGATACAGAGTAAAGCTCCCTCTACACTGTCCCATCAAACACTCCCGGGCAGGTACAGCACGGGTTAGATACAGAGTAAAGCTCCCTCTACACTGTCCCATCAAACACTCCCAGGGCAGGTACAGCACGGGTTAGATGTAGAGTAAAGCTCCCTCTACACTGTCCCATCAAACACTCCCAGGGCAGGTACAGCACGGGTTAGATACAGAGTAAAGCTCCCTCTACACTGTCCCATCAAACACTCCCAGGGCAGGTACAGCACAGGTTAGATACAGAGTAAAGCTCCCTCTACACTGTCCCATCAAACACTCCCAGGGCAGGTACAGCACGGGTTTGATTCAGAGTAAAGCTCCCTCTACACTGTCCCATCAAACACTCCCAGGGCAGGCACAGCACGGGTTAGCTACAGAGTAAAGCTCCCTCTACACTGCTCCATCAAACACTCCCAGGGCAGGTACAGCATGGGTTAGATACAGAGCAAAGCTCCCTCTACACTGTCCCATCAAACACTCCCAGGGCAGGTACAGCACGGGTTAGATACAGAGTAAAGCTCCCTTTACACTATCCCATCAAACACTCCCAGGGCGGGTACAGCACGGGTTAGATACAGAGTAAAGCTCCCTCTACACTGTCCCATCAAACACTCCCAGGGCAGGTACAGCACGGGTTAGATACAGAGTAAAGCTCCCTCTACACTGCTCCATCAAACACTCCACGGGACATCGTGAGGTCATGAAAGGTGCTACAGAAATGCGAGTCTTTATTTTAAAGTTGAGAAGCAGAAACTCCTGATTAACATTCACCAGCTGTCACGGCTCGCTCGGATTTCATAATTGGTGCTCGGATTCAGAAATAATTGGCTGTCAGACTTTTAGCCGAGCGAGGCTCAGACTGTGTTTCTACAGAAGTAGTGATGATCCTCCCTTTAATTCCACAGTTCGAGCGAAGCTCACAACACATGTAGTGAATTCACTGAGACAAGGATTTCTGGTTAACCACATCCTCCTTCAAACTCATGGACAGTGACTGAATATAAAGGGAGTGAAATAGTGAGGTAATCCAGTCACTTAGTAAATCATTGGGGCAACCACACTTCGAATACGGTGTACGGTTCATAGAATACTGTGTACAGTTCTTCAATACTGTGTACAAAAGCAAGGAAGTTAT